>NC_056737.1:1641402567-1641435067 GCF_019279795.1 Protopterus annectens | reverse complement strand
TAGGCTTTCTCTTGTTCAAAGAAGTATGTTTTCAAACAAGAGAAGTAGACCCATATATATTTATTTATATATGTGTCTGTGTGTGTGTGTGCGCGTGTGTGTGTGTGTGTGTGTGTGTGTGTGTGTGTGTGTGTGTGTGTGTGTATATATATATATATATATATATATATGCACACACACACACACACACACACACACACGCACGCACGCACGCACGCACACACACACACACACACACACACAAACACACACACACACATATGGGTTAACTGATTCTAATCGAATCCACCAATGGTCGACATCTCTTTAGTACACAACATTTAGTTGATAGGTGTGCAAGAACCCACATTTCTCAGGGTAGGGAAATTTACTCTTTCTTTTACACTGTGCAGTATCACAGTTACTATATATAATTAGCAAGGGGTGTGGGATGGGCACAGCATTTTTTTTACCTTCAAAAAATGATACTGAAGGCTATTTTGTTTTTTTATTTGTTTTTATGTGCTGAGAGTTTTGCTTGGGGCATCCATACTAGCATATCAACATTTGCAAAGTCAACCTTTTATGGTTGATCTTGTAAGCATTAATGTTTTGGTTGTTCTTTTCCAGTAGCCTGTATATGCATATCTATATATATAGTTACCTTGCAGTTATTTAACTTTGCAGTAAGATAGCACTTTGTTAGTTGTTGACTTTTAATCACAAGCAACATTTAGTGATCACTGGTATTGTTATATTGTTTTAATGTGACCACGGTAGTGTAGTGGAAGAAACATTATGGTCAAAGCTATGTGCCAGCAGAGATGGTATACGCAAGTTATGGGGTGTATTGCTACAGTGTCTGTGTTGGGGTGTTACAGGGATGAAACCCACTCATAAAGATTGTTTTCTGACAGTTTGGTTTGAGAGGTATTTGTTTCTTTTCTTTGTGTGTGTTTTTTTGAGAATTACATGTTGTTAGTTTTATGGCTTAATTAGGCATTCCCCCGCATTCGCTATCCTTCTGTGCAGGAATAGCTTAGTTCTGCATGGAAACGGCCATTTAAGAGCAGGATGGCAGTGAGCCATGCATGTTAACGAAGGCGCACTGCCTGAGCTCCTGTACGGACATGGAGCATGTATGAGTGCAGGTGGTGTGTCTGAGAGCAGAGCTTTCAGAATATACACACCCCTGCAATGAATGAGTGAGACTGCTCATAGGTGTTCGCATACCCCCAGCAACATCCCCTCCAAGTTTACAAGAGCAATATTTAAAACAGTAAAGATAAAGATAAAGAAGTTTTTTGTTTATGAAACAGATTAAATTTAACCATAGTTGTGCGAGTTTGCCTATCGCTTAGCTATGGTTAATGCAGCCTAAATGGCACAAGAGGATAAAAAGCAATTTATAAGCAAATGAAGCAGCACAGCAATAGTGTAGTGGGCAGATGTCAAAGGAAAAACAACTTCAAAAAGATCAACACATGTCAAGTTCAGGTTAAGGCACTTTAATCTTGCAGCAAGGAGACAAAAACGTGCTAATACAGAGTTTGTCTAACTAGAATCAGGAAGTGAAGCCATTCTTATACATTTCTTACAAGACATTGCCTACTAAACTGATGTAATAAATCACAAGTTCTTTCAATATTATTTCATAGCAGCTGTTTGTCCATGATTTTCTGCTGGCATATCAAGTTTACAAAAAAAACTTTCTAAGAAAAACAACGTGGCCTTGATGACCACCGGTTAGATACAACTTCTCACTATGCAATGTTACCATTCAAGGTACTATGGCTAATTCGAGCGCAAAGCAAGTACAGATTATAGTTCATTTCTTCAAGCAGTCTTTGTTCAACTGTATCTATCTTTTCTGCAGCTGTGCGTGTTCTCATAACATGAACAGAGCTGATTGTTCAAGTTCAATAACATTATAGAAAACAGTATTGTTCTATTCATTATTTCCTGACCTAGCAGATAATCACCTGCTTCTCAGTTAATTTCCAAAAGGCATAAACACGAATTTTGCTGTGCTAGCAAATACTAGGTCAGAGAGCATCTTGCAGTTTCAGAAAGCATATTGCAGTTTAAAAGCATCTTGTAGTTTCATACAAAACTAAGCTGTACATAAAATAGAATAAAATGTGTTAACCCTTTTAGCTTTAAATAAGCACTAAACACATACATTAATACATATTTTTCTGAAATTTCCCCCGTTAATACTTTTTATTCTCTTTTCAAAAACATAAACAGTTTGCTTCTTCTCCTAACCTCTTCCATTCAGAATTTGCAGTTAAGAGAGTCATTCAGTTTAAACTTATGAAAGTGCTTCATTTTTCAACAGTTCTTCAAATTCAGTACTTTGATACAAAGTCTCAGAAACTGATATGTCTATAAAATCTTTAATTAATCTTTTCATGCAGGGAATACCATAACAAACACACACTCCTAATAGGAGTTATCCCACACAAATGTCAATCAGGATGTTCATTAGGATGCTACCCCACCCCCCCCAAACAAATTCTGGAAAAAATCCATCAGTGGGTTTGGGCCTGGTTTGGTCATGGCTGACACATGCTGAATCACCTCAAGTTGGTTGTTTATCTCATGCTAGTTGTCAGGAATATACGAACAGCACTCCTCTTTTATTAAAGCGCATGTACCACCCTTCACCTGTAGGGTGAAGTCGAGAGCCATGCGGTTTTGAAGCACCACAGTTCTCATAGCATTCACTTCATCAGTTACTAATTTGAGAGCAGAAAAAGTTGCATTGCTCATTACTTCAAGAAGTTTGGACAGATTTCTCAGCTCCCAAATTGATTTTACTGCGCCATATGCAGGGGCTATACCTGCCCACGATATAATAGTGTCACTCAAGTCCATGTGTGTCAGTTTATCTTTGTTTTTCACGGAGTTATGGTTTCTCCAGCCTGCTTCAATTCGTCCCACTGGATTCTCAGGTTTCTTGATTGGATTTCCAGGTTTCTTGGTGACCTCTCTGACATTTCGAATTCTTCCCTGAGGCAAAACTGCAGTGTGTCGTATGGCCAGAACCAGGTAACCCAACAAACAACTGCCGGACCACTTCTCAGGTAACCATTTGTATGCTTTTTTCCCACACACACACAAAATAATGATTCTCTACTTTAGTATTAATATATACTTGCCCTGCATGAAACATTTTCTTATCAATGACAGATAGTTGTTTAAAAAGAACAGGATTATGTTGTACTTCATCAACCGTTTTGTGCATTGATTCAAAATATGAATCATAGTTTGTATCACAAATATAACCTGCATTATTAGCTTTGGTATAACACTTGTAAGGAACAGTCACATTACAATTGCTCCAACCCACCTGAACAGTATCATTTTTGTAAAAACATACAATTCCCTTTTGTGTAACAGGCAGGTACAATGCTATTTTGTCTTGTGATTTCACAGTCATACTGTCAAAAATCAAATTTTCCCAGGTCTCATTGACAGCAGTCATTAATAATCCCCCGTATGCTGTTGGTATAGTTGTACAAACCCAACAATTTGAAACATTAAAAGTCTCAGCATACACATGTTTGATCGCTTGGTAAGTTTTAAAGTTTGGATGCCAGTCTATGAGTAAAGCATCACATTTATTCAGTTCAGCTCGTGTGGCTGGAAAAAGGAAAGGCCACAGCAAAAAGATTAATGTTATCAGTATAGTTAACAGAATGATCATGCAATACTTTTGAGGTTGTTCTATATTCCTATTTGCTCCATATCTGGTCATTTTGTTCTTGTGTAACAGTAACAAGTTTTTTGTCCAGTTCAAAGTGTTTAACCAATTTACAGTGGGTCAGATGAATCCAGGACGCTCGCTCTGTGATCTTGACTGCAGTGGGTGTTGACAGTAGCACTTGGTATGGCCCTTCCCACTTCAGTGATGTCCAATTCTTCTTTTTGATGACTTTCACCCAGACCCATGTGCCTGGGACTACTGCTGCTTCCTATGGTCTGGTTTGTTCTTTATCTGAAACAGAATTTAACTGCAATAGTTGTTTATTACTTAAAAGTCATCTCATATATTCTGCAAGTGAACTGTCAGCCTCCTGGTCTGTAGGCATGAGAGGTTTCCACTGAGGTATATAGTATGCCCTCCCAAATAATTTTTCAAAAGGAGTTAACCCCTTTGCATTTGGAACAGTTCTCATGCTCAACAGTGCCAGAGGCAGGCAGTACACCCAATTATTTTGTGTCTCACTAATTAACTTCCTAAGTTTACTTTTCAAAACCCCATTATGCCTCTCTACTAGTCCTGTAGATTGTGGGTGGTATGCACAATGGTTTTTCAAGGAAATTCTGAAATATCGGCTCAACTGTTGTATAGTTTGATTTACAAAGTGTGTGCCATTGTCACTGTAGATCTTTTCCGGTATGCCAAATCTAGGAATAATTTCTCTCACAAGGACTTTTTCAACAGTAGCTGCATCTGGATTTTTGGTCGGAAAAGCTTCCACTCATTTGAAAAACATATCTATAATGACAAGACAATACTTCTTATTTTCGCATTTGTTCAGTTCTATGAAATCCATACAGATAGTATGGAATGGGTACAGTGGTGCAAGGAAACTCCCTTGCTTAGGCTTCAACGCCCCTTGTGCATGATGCTTGTTACAAACATGGCATGCCGCACAAAATTTTTTTGTGTAGTTTGTAAATCCATATGCTGTGAACACTCGATTCACTAACTGTACCATCCCCCCTGTTGAGACATGGCACTGCCCATGGCCCAACAAAGCTGCATATCTAAACAAATTAGACGGCAGAATCGGTTTTCCTTCTTTGGAGATGTACAGCCCTTTCTCAAGAATTGCTCCTCGTTTTATCCATTTCTGTTTTTCTACTTTTATAGTAAGTGTCTGCATTGTTTTCAACATTTCTAAATCTAAAATCTCAGAAGGTTGTAATTCTTTACTCAAAAGAAATACTTCTGAAGCTGAAGCTGCCTGCTTTGCAGCTGTATCAGCTCTCGCATTACCTTTTGAAATCCTATCCTGTTGCTTGGTATGAGCTACACATTTACAAATAGCTACTTTCTGAGGTAACTGAATAGATTCTAACAAATCTAAAATAAACGGCGCATGATTAATCGGTTTACCAGTAGATGTTATCATTCCTCTATTCTTCCACTGTTGCGCAAAAACATGTACAGTAGAAAAAGCGTACCGGCTGTCAGTAAAAATGTTCACACATTTACCCTTTGCCAAGGTACATGCCCTTGTCAAGGCAATCAATTCTGCTGCTTGTGCAGATAAGTTGTGTGGTAAAGATTTTGCTTCTAAAATCTTAGTATCAGAAACTACTGCAAACCCCACTAGGTTCTGCCCTGTAGGACCCTTTCTGCAAGAGCCGTCCACGTAATATGTCACCTCGGCATCATCCAAGGGAACATCCATTAGATCTTTTCTAGGCGGTATCATTTGCTCAATCTCCTGCAGGCAGCTGTGTGGTGTGCTGTCAGCAGGGGTCAGGAGCAAGGTAGATGGATTCAATGTTGTACATCATTCAATTGTCATATGAGGTTGGCTCAACAATATAGTCATACAGGAAAGATGTCTAGCAGGAGAAAGATATGCTACTTTTTCTTGTAGTAAAATAATTGTGACTGCATGAGGCACTCTCAATGTGAGAGGGTGGAACAACACTACTGAGGCTGAAGCCTGTAATGCCATTGCAGCTGCGACTACTGCTTGTACACAGTGGGGCAGGGATCGCACCACTGGGTCCAGCTGTGATGAATAGTAAGCTATGGGGCGTTGCTTGTCCCCATCTTGTTGTGTTAATGCTGATGTCCTATAACCTTGCTTGCAATCTACAGTTTGGAAAAAGCGTTTATGATAGTTTGGTAATCCTAAAACTAATGAGGATGCTATCAATTGTTTTAGTTTGCAGAAGGGTGATTCTGCTTCTGGTGTCCATTGTAATAAATCTTGTGCTGCCATAAGCTTCTTGTATATCAAGTTGGTCAATGGAGCAGACTCCAAGGCATAGTTTGGAATCCAACTCCGATAGAAATTAGTCGTACCCAGGAAGGACATAATTTCCTTCTTGGTAGTCGGTTTAGGTGCTTGTAAAATTGCTATTTTCCTATCTTCATCTAATGTTCTGCCTTCTTTGGTATTACATATCCCAGGTATTTAACCTGCTTTCTCCAAAGCTGCAGCTTGTTCTTGTTTACTTTATGCCCTTGAGTGGCTAAAAAATGTAATAATGCTATGGTATCTTCTCTGCATTCTTGCTGGGTGGGGGCTGTCAGCAGGATGTCATCTACATAAAGTAAAATCTGACTGCCTTTCGGTGGGCTAAATCCCGCCAAGTTGCTTGCCATCTCTTGTGAGAATATTGTTGGACTTTCACAATATCCCTGTGGTAGTTGCGTGTATGTATACCTTTTCCCCTGAAATGTGAATGCAAACCAATGTTGGCTGTCAGGGTGTATCGGTATCGAAAAGAACGCATTGCTAATATCTACCACAGAAAAATACTTCTGTTGAGGCTTCAAATCATTCAATAGGGTGTGTGGATCTGGCACCGTAGGTGCTCTAGGTATTACTGCGTCATTTACAGCTTGTAAATCTTGGGCCATGTGCCATTCTCCGTTTGCTTTCCTGACAGGAAATAAGAGTGTGTTACATGATGAATCGGGAGATTCTACCAGTACTCCTTCCTTAAGTAAAGCTGCTATTATAGGTTTGATTCCTACTTCTGCATCTTTCCTTAAGGGATACTGTCTCTTTGTGGTCTAAATGCTGATTTTGGCATGATAGTAACTGGTCCTGCTGTATGAATTAGTCCTACATCTGATTTCCCTGTTGACCAGAGAGTTTCTGGTATGCTCCGTAAGGCATTCTCTTCCTCTTCTAGTAACAGTGCTAATCAGCTGTCCTCGCTAGACTGCAAGTGTACATTTGGGTGTGTCTGTGTTATCCAATTTAACTTCTGCTTCTGTACTCCCTGTTCTGACAGTTCTAACTCCATCTGTTTTTCCCACTTTGTGACTTTTTCTCCTAGGTCTGCCCATTTCACATTCTTGTCCTTAGTCAAACTAACATCTGATAATCAATTAGATTTATATAGTGCAAAGAATTCCTGCGGCAACGAACAGCTAACTACACTGTTCCCCTCTGTGTCCCAGTACAGATTACGTAATACTAATCTGTTTGCATGGTTTTTAAACAGTTCTTGCTCATATTCCTTATCAGGTCCTGGTGTGCTACAATAATACAGAGTACAGTGCAACAAATGTTGTTTATCAGTGTCAAGGGAGGGGGACTTACTGATGGCTATGTTCATCAGCTCTTTGGTTACTGTCCCTGGACAAGTCGTGACCAAGTCCTGGCTGTACCAATAAAATGTTTCGCCCTCCGGTCGCAATACAAAAGTATCCATTTGTCGCTGTGCTTCCATACCTTGCATAGTTGGAACTACTGCTATGCCAAATATCCAAAAGGTTTACTGGGCATTTTGCAGAAACAACAGTTTTGCTTTTCTGGATCATCCCTGAAACAGGGTCAGTTATTGCTATGTTATGGGAGAGTGGCTCCTGATACAGCTGACCATTAGCTGTTTTCACTAATATGTAATCAAAGGATTCTGGCTTTTCTGGTAGTTTGGAAGGATGTATCAGGGTCCGTGATGCCCCTGAGTCACACAGAAATTTAACTTCCCTCCCTTCTACCATAAGTGTAACTTCTGGTTTTGTGTCTGCTAAGTAGAGCTCCAGGCTCAATAATGCTAAGTCTAAAATTTCACTTTCTTCACTATCTGTGATTTCTTGCACTTCCTCTATTTCTTCTATCACATCTTCTACTCCCTCTATCACATTTGCATTTGTCTTTTCTTGGTTATTCCTTTCTAGTGATTCTTGACTATCATATAGTCAGTCCTCACCCTCCTTATCTTCCATGGCTACTTTCTTGTTTTGCTTGCAATCCCTTGCTAAATGCCACTTTTTTCCACACTTAAAACATTCACCCCTTTTCTTTCTCTCTTCAAACTCCTCTGATCACTTATCAGATTGTTTGCTTCCCTGAGCATTTTTCTTGCCCTTTTTTCCGGACTGTACTACATAAACTTCTGCTCCATCTTCTACAGAAAATACTTGGGCTTTCTTTTTCTTTTTACTGTTAAAATGCCTTTCGGCATGTCTAGCATATTCAAGTAGTGACTGTAATCTACTTGTACAATGGTCTACCATGTGCTTTGTAATAAAGCTGCTTATAGGCAAAATACTGCCTTTTAAAAATGCATTCTTTAGCTGCTGCTCATATGGGGAATCATGTGTTTGGTCTTCAGGTACCTGCATTCCACAATGGTTATTAAAACACTCTAATAATCTAGCATAATATCTGTCAACAGTTTCACCTTCTTGCTGAATGCATTGATTAATACAAGTCCAGTCTGCCCTAGGCTTCCATTTCTCAGAGATTCGGTCTGTAAGACCTTTTACTCTGTTATCCAGTTCTCCATTGCTATGTGGGAGTGTCTTGTGTTCTGCGTAACGGGGATTCCAGTTGCCACTGATCATGTGCCAATCTGGACCTACGATTTGTCTAACTACTTTTTCTACTTTTTCTCCATTTAAATGATAACTTAACCTCATGCCCTGTAAGTCTTCTAAGAATTTTCTAAAATTAACTTTTGGATGGGGAATTCCATCTGTGGCTTTCCGGATGTCTTCCGGTGTCCACGGACTATATACCAGGAGAGTTGGGTCCTGCCCTTCCTGTCCTGCCTGAAGATTTGGTACATCTATGAGTGGACATATCTCTTCTTCACTCATAGCTCATGAATTTTTGTTCATTTGATATAACTCAGTATCCCCTCTTAAGTTACGTGTCCGAGACCTAGTCTCGACGGGATCTCTGACAAACGGTCTTGGCTTCGCGGAGACAGCCGGGTATAGCGGAGGTGGACCAGCTTGTCCACTCACTTCATATTCCGGTAACGGAAGTGGAGGGTGCGGAGGGGCTGATGCTATTACCAAATTATTGTCCTCTTTATCTAGAAACATAGCTTTTGAATTATTACTTTTTTGTTCCCTACGGTTTGCTTCCTCAATCCACCTGTGTGCCTGAGGTATGCCTAATTGACGTTGCTTTTTTACCTGACCTTTTACACCAGTTTTAAGCTGTTTGACAAGTTTAATAAGTGAGGATTTTTCTAATTTGCCATCAAATTCATATTTATTAACCCATTTTGTATAGTACCTAACATTGTCGGCAAGTTGTAATTGCATATATTTTGCATCTTCAGTTAATAGCAGATCTTGGGATCTTTTTGTGCACTTATTTCCCATATTGTTCTGACTGTTAAAATGTTACGTAGCCCTTCTTATTTTTACGTGGTACCACGATTTTTCCAGTGGCGTCTGTTGACTTCAAATCAAAGGGGGGCTGCAGGAGCCAGCTGAATGGGTGGGGTCAAGGGGAAGGGGTGTGGCCAACCAGAAAGGGGAGGAGCTATGCTCAAAACCACAAAAACTAACTTTAATTAAATACACTCTCCTGGGTGGCATGGCAAAGCATCATTATGAGAGTCCAATCAAGACAAAAATAAGTGTAGAAGAATAAAAATATTTCAATGCATTGGCTGCATGACAGCTTACTTAATATCTAGATGTAAACAAAAGGTTGTGAGGCATGAAAAAATAAATTACTTTTTAAATACATTACTGGAATGCCAGTCAAAATCAAGTACAAGCAAAACCAGAAGCACTCAACTCAAACCACTTCTCCTTGCACTGCAGTTCTAATTATAATTTATATTCAGCTTTATTAAAGTGCCAAGTAACATGCTGAAAGTAGAAATCTCTATGATGCCCCCACTTGTAAAAATGTTTCTTATCCAAAAAAGACCTGCTGCCTGACAACTATCTACTTGTTTCATGGGGAAAACATGTAAGTAAAAAATAAAAAGCAAACAAGAAACAAGTTCAAGATACATTGCTTAAAGGATTACTGTACAGGTTATGGACCACACATGATTGGCATTCTGTTTAGTTTACGGGTAAAATCTGTAGAGATGACTGGAAGTCTCCAACAAGTGTAATGAGCTTTTTAAAATAACGGAATCCTGTCCTTTAATACCCAAGGCTTATACATTATCTAGTCAAGTATTCTCTGCATGGCAACAACAGAAAGGCTTTCAATGTTGGCAATTCTTTTACAGTATGCTTATTAAAGCCTACTTGCATCTTATGATCTCAGACAAGCTTACATTATGTTCATTAAAGCATTGCTACTTAAACACAGAGCAACAGGCACTTTGAGTAATAAGCATAAATCAACAGTACAAAAATATGACAGAAACCAGACCTTTCTGCAAAATCAAGGACAGATGAAAAGCCACTGTAGTACTTGTGTCTACCTTGGATTGGGGGGGGGGGGCGGTGACACACTGCACATTTACACTGCATAACTACTCCTTGCCTTGCTTGGACACATCCAGAGTCAGTACATGGTGGAGTGGGGTGCAACAAGTATGTCACAATTTGAAATGTCTCTGGCTGACTGTGATGGCCCTGACACATGTGTCATACCTCTCAACCTCAGAGCAAGAAATCTGGACAAAGCCATACACAGAAGTGGGACAAATGCCCACAAATAAGGACAATTTTTAAATATTGCTCTAATAAACTTAGAAAGATAATAGAATAGGTCTTGCATTAGTACGACTTTTCTGAAGGGTATAAAATCTGAAACTCAAATGTCTGCCATTATTTTCTAACTTCCGTCTTTAGTGATTTGTCACTAATTTGCCAAAAAACACAATTTTATGAAAAATGGACCAAATGTGATGCAAAAATATAAAATAGCCACACAATACAGCTGGGAACCTGTCAAAGAAGGGACACTTTAATATTAGTACTGCTAACTTGAGCAGCTGACAAAATAAAAGAATCTACATGCATTTCAAGTAATCTATAACTTTGATTATTACAGTTATTTCTTAATTGTAAACCCTCCATGTTTTCTTCCAAAATTGCTATTTTGCGGAGGGATTATTAAAGAGCAACATTTTAAGCCAAAATCAGAGACAGTTGAGAGGTTGGCTATGCCTAATTCTATAAAGCAATTTATTTGCATGTACCTCTCAACCTGTTAATGCAGTAAATCTGAACAAGGTCAAATATACTGGGGGAACATATAAACAGTACTAAAAATTGCTCTTGTATAAATTGAGACAGTTGATAGAATAACAGTTCTTACTTTAGCATGCATTTTTCTGAAGGTTATGAAGTCTGAAACTCAGTGTATCATTATTTAGTGACTTAATTTCTAAATGATTTGCCAGAAAACTACAAATTTTATGAAGAACAAACCAAAAATAAGAAGCACAAATCTATTCATTCTTTGAAAATCTGGACAGTTGGGAGGTATAGTTCAGCTGGGCCTGTCTGAGTTTGCTGCCCTTCCCCCCTGACAAAATCACGGTTGAAGAGCCTCTGCAGCCATTCCTATGAACCATTACTTGGCTATTTCACTCCATTTACCATAAACACTAATGTGCATACTGCTTTACTTGTATGATGAGTTGGACTTCATTTGAAAGTTTTATTTTGTATTTTACAGCACAAACACTAAGTCATCTACTAAACAAAGCAATGCAGTCTCACAATGAAAACTTAGCATTAAACTTCTCTGCTCTTGAAACTCACATTCATTGAAACAGCATTGAAACCCACATTCAAAGAAAATACATTTTGCCAGTGGCAGATAAAGATTAATTTTGGGCTGTTTTCAAATCATAGGCCCCTTGCATATGAAACATACATGTGCTCTTTGATACACCTTCCTCATTGTACTAAATTATATTCCTTGTACAATATATTACAGTTGTTAGAGGGCGTTTTAAATTTGTTTTGAACATTTTTCCAGTAAACAATGAAACAAAATGCATGCACCCATAATGACAAAACTGCCCAGTTCAGAACATTTATCATAAAAGTCTACTCAGACTTCCGCAGTCCACCATTATCAGTAAATATGCACAATTCTACAGTCCACCATTATCAGTAAATATGCACAATTCTACAGTCCATTATCAGTTAATATGCACAATTCTACAGTCCATTATCAGTAAATATGTACTATTCTACAATCCATTATCAGTAAATATGCACTATCTCTGAAGAAGTAAAAGTCATCTAAATAATTCCACATTAAAGAAATCTGTAACTAATGAAGAGGTTGCTGCTAGCAAACACCTTTATATTTCATGGTTTCATCGAAAAATAAAGTGCCTGTTGCCCCTCAGGAAGGAATAAATTGCCTATATTACATTAAAAAAATTATAAGCTAGTAATATTGCAAGAGGAAATGGATGGCAAACTGATAACGAACTCATAGTTAGTATCTTCACCAAGGAGAACATTCTCAGTACAGCAGCATCCACCCCTTGTGGGAGTAGAACCCACAGCCTTCTGCATCAAAGACAAGTACACAACTTGCTGTGCTATTAACAAGGCAAACCAGCTTCACTTAAGCAGCACTAAACTTCTGTTCGCCTGCAGCTCTCAGCTCCTTGTAAAATCTACTCAATACTCAACTTTGCAGCACAGGAAAACTGGAAAAAGCCAAAATGTATTGGGGGGGGGGATCAAAAGCCCAAAAACCAGGGACACAAACATTGCTTGTATAATCTTGGAAAGTTCCTAGAACCATACATTTTACTGCCAAGCTCCCTGTGCAAAACAGAGCAACATACCACTACGCCAAATCAGCTGCTTTGTAAAAGAGGAAGACTGAAACTTAAATGGCTATCATTTAGTGAATTCAGTTCTCACCATAGCTATCAACCTCTTAGTACAAAACACCTGGACAAACCCAGTAATGAGGGAATACAGCCCTCAAACATTCAGTGAATTCAGTTCTTGCCATAGCTGTCAACCTTAGCACAAAAGACCTGGACAAAGCCAATAATGAGGGAATGCAGTCCCAAAAATAGGGACAAATTTCAAATATTCATCTTATAAACTTAGAAAATTGCTAGAATAAAAGGTTGTGTTACTATGTATTTTCTGAAGAACATGAAGTCTGAAATTCAAATGCCTGTCAATTTTACTGCTGACAGAATAAAAACAATTTTCAGCAGAGACCCAGGGAGAAATACTGCAGACACGTCTTTGTAAAATGACAGGGCACCAGAGCAAATCCACACAAACACAGGGAGGAGATGCAGACTCCACACAGAAGGCACCCCAGCCAAGAATCAAACCAGAAAACCTATAGCTGTGAGGCAACAATACTACCACTGCACCATCAAATATGCAAAGACTTAAACATTCAGAAACCTGAAGTCTGAAATTCAAATGCCTGTCAATTTTATTTAACATTTGTTAATCAGGACAGTCTGACTTGGAACAAAAAAAAATTCAGCAGAGGCCCAGGAAGAAATAATGCAGACATGTCTTTGTAACATGGGAGGACACAAAAGCAAACCCACACAAACACAGGGAGAAGATAAAGACCCCACAAAGAAGGCACCCCAGCCAAGAAGCAAACTTGAGAACATGCAGCTGCGAGGCAACAATGCTACAACTGCCCCATCAAATATCAAGCATTACAACATTTACAAACCTCAGATATTATGAGGAACAGATCAGATCAAACATGAGGCAAAAATATGCAGTTTTTTTCTCACAAATGGTGGTGTGTAGGGAATTAAGGTCTTTAAAACCTGCATACAAAGTACAGGATTCAAGCCTGAGGTATTCCCTACCACACACACAAACACCTGTAGTAGCAAACCACAAAAACTAAATATAATGTATTGGGTGCCAAACAGTTGTCATGAGAGTCCAATCAAGACAAAATGAAGTGTAGAAGAATAAAAATATTTCAATGCATTGGCTGCATGACAGCTTAATATCTAGATGGAAACAAAAAAGGTTATGAGGCATGAAGAAATAAATTACTTTTTTTTAAATACATTAATGGAATGCCAGTCAAAATCAAGTATAAGAAAAACAAGCAGCACTCAACTCAAACCACTTCTTGCACTGCAGTTCTAATTATAAATTATATTCAACTTTATTAAAGTAACATGCTGAAAGTAGAAATCTCTGATGCCTCCACTTGTAAAAATGTTCCTTATCCAAAAAAAGACCTGCTGCCTAACAACTACTTCTTTCATGGGGAAAACATGATCAAAGTAAAAAATGAAAAGCAAACAAGAAATAAGCTCAAGATACATTGCTTAAAAGGATTACTGTACAGGTTATAGACCACACAATTGGCATTCGGTTTATGGTTAAAGCCTGCAGAGATGACTGTAAGTCTCCAAGTGTAATGAGACTCTTAAAATAATGTAATTCTGTCCTTTATTACAAATACTGGCATATGCATTTCAATACCCAAGGCTTATACATTATCTAGTTAAGTATTCTCTACATGGCAACAGAAAGGCTTTCAATGTTGGCAATTCTTTAAGAGTATGCTTATTAAAGCTTACTTACATCTTGCAATCTCAGCCAAGCTTACCTGATGGTCATTAAAGTATTGCTACTTAAACACAGAGCAACATGCACTTTGAGTAATAAGCATAAATCAACAGTACAAAAAATATGACAGAAACCCGACCATTCTGCAAAAATCAAGGACAGATGAAAAGCCACTCTAGTACTTGTGTCTACCTTGGATGGGTGGGATTATCTGCACATTTACACTGCATAACTACTCCTTGCCTTGCTTCGACACATCCAGAGTCACTACATGGGGGAGTGGGGTGTAACAAGTATGTCACAGTTTGAAATGTCTCTGGCTGACTTGTGATGGCCCTGACACATTTGTCATACCTCTCAACCTCAGAGCAAGAAATCTGGACAAAGCCATACAAAGAAATGGGACAAAGGCCCAAAAATAAGGACAATTTTTAAAATATCACTCTTATAACCTTAGAAAGCTAATAGAGGTCTTGCATTAGTATGAATTTTCTGAATGGCATGAAATCTGAAACTCAAATGTCTGTCATTATTTTCTAACTTCAGTCTTTAATTATTTGTCACTAATTTGCCCAAAAAACACAATTTTATGAAAGATGGACCAAAAAATGTGATGTAAAAATATAAAATAGCAACACAATACAGCTGGGAACCTGTCAAAGAAGGGACACTTTAATATTAGTACTGCTAACTTGAGCAGCTGACAAAATAAAATAATCTACATGCATTTCTGAAATAAAAGTAATCTGATTATTATACTTATTTCTTAATTATAAACCCTCCATGTTTTCTTCCAAAATTGCTATTTTGCGGAGGGATCATTAGGGGAAGAGCAACATTTTGAGTCAAAATCAGGGACAGTTCAGAGGTTTGGCTATGCCTAATTCTATAAAGCAATTTATTTGCCTGTACCTCTCAACCTGTTAATGCAATAAATCTGGACAAGGCCAGATATATTGGGGGAACATATAAACAGCAATAAAATACAAAATGTCCACATGCAGGTAGAGACGACAGCCTAGGAAATCCACAGTCTCTGTCACCGCAGTTAAGAATTCCAACTCACGTAGGTTATAAAAGTTATGTATTCAGCTAGCAAAAGTTAGCGCTTTCACCAAAGAGGCTTTCTCAAACTACAAAGCTGCCATTAAAAACATAATTTAAATATGTGTAAAACAAAGCTGATAGGTTCAAAGTTAATTAATTAAATATGATGAATACTGCATCATTGAATCATTTAAAATGATATACATTCATTGTATCTGGTACATCCATAAAAACACAATTCACATTAAAAAGTTTTAAAACATACAGTACCATAAGTACATAAAACCATATAGTAAATAAAGAGCTTTTAGTGTCTAAAAAGTCTTCTCTTTTTTAGAAGTGGTTTCACTTGTATTCTATCATTTAGTCCAGGCTTCTTATCTGCCCTCAGCCTGACTATCCATCTAAGCTCAGTCTCTTGTAAGTGAACATCTACATCCCCACCTCTAATATCTGACAGGATATGTTGCATGACACTAAAAACAAAATAGTGGTCTGCACCCATGTTTTTAACATGTTTTGCAAGTGCATTTTGTTCTGACCCAATTCTAATACTATAAACATGTTCCCTGATGTGCTCCCTAAGTTGTCCGCACGTCTTACCCACATAAAAAGACGTGCAAGAAGCGCACAGGGCTAAGTACACCACATTTGTGGTTGTACAAGTTGTATTGGTCCTAAATTCATAGGCTATCCCAGTAACTGGGTGTGTAAAGGTCAAACCTAAGTCCACATGCTTGCATTGATTGCATTTACCACAGGGCTGAGTATTAAAACTATCATTCCTTATATTCAACATCCTACGAACCGATCTATCACAGAGTTTATTCTTAATATTTTGTTTGTTCTTATATGTAAAACTGGGATCCTGTCCCACTACACCGGATAACTCTTCATCCAATTTTAAGACATCCCAGTGCTTCCTCACTACTCCTCTAATGATATTAATATCCCTGGTAAAATACATAGGGATCCTGAGGGGTTCTATTTCATCATTAGAGCTAACAGGGTCAACACCCTTCCAATCAGAGAAATAAGGTCTGGCCGAACCTTCCCTTAGAGAGTTGACTAACTCTATATTCCTCTCCACATCCCTGGGGGCATACTGTCTTTCCAAAAGCCTATTCTTAAGGGTAGACATTTCCAGAGAATAATCAGTTCTACTAGGGTTTAAACGTGAAGCCCTCATAGACTGCCCTTTCATTATGTTCTCAAAAACATACCTTGGGTGCATGCTCCGCCGATGTAATAGAGTGTTCCTAAAACATGGCTTTCTATGTATGGAAGTATTCAATAAGCCATTGGCAAGTCTATTAATGCTCACATCTAGAAAGGATATACTTGACTTAGAATAATTCACTGTAAACTTAAGAAAATCTGTAAGACCATTAAGCTCTTCTACAAACTGGATCAGAGATGCCTCACTACCTTTCCAAATTAGGAAGAGGTCATCTACAAACCTTCTATAATAGCCTACGTTCTCACTAAATCCAGCCATGAGAAACAGTGATTCCACTTCCCAGTCGGCCATAACCAAATTGGCGTAGCTATTGGCACAAGATGTGCCCATAGCTACGCCATCCTTCTGCACATATATCTTGTCGTCAAAGACAAAAACATTATTTTCCAAGACAATCTCCATAAACAAGGAAATAATGTCTATAAACTCTTCGTCAAAATTAGAATTCCTCTTTATATAACGTTGTAACCTCAATACACCTTCAGTATTGGGAATCACTGTAAATAGACTTACCACATCTAATGTTACAAGTAAGTAGGATTCCTGGTCATCCAAAGTAGCCATATATTCATATAGATCAACTAAAAATTGTTTGCTATCCCTTAGTGTATATATATTGGAATCAACCATAGGTCTAAGGTAAAATTCCAATAAATGCATGTAGTATGAATTTAATGCTTAGTAATACTGAGTTCTACAATGTTATTAGTCTTAATGAAGTAGGAATTAAAGTTTTCCAAGTTTATGACACACTTGAGGATTTGTATCAGAATCAGCTCTTACCTGATACACTGTTAAGGTATTTAAAAGTTAACAATCCACGCCTACCAGAAATAAAAGGACTGCCCAAGGTTCATAAGTCCTTGCAAGACCCACCGTTGCGACCCATTGTCGCAGGACAGGGATGGCTGACTGAACCCTTCTCCATTTTATTGGAATTTTACCTTAGACCTATGGTTGATTCCAATATATATACACTAAGGGATAGCAAACAATTGTTAGTTGATCTATATGAATATATGGCTACTTTGGATGACCAGGAATCCTACTTACTTGTAACATTAGACGTGGTAAGTCTATTTACAGTGATTCCCAATACTGAAGGTGTATTGAGGTTACAACGTTATATAAAGAGGAATTCTAATTTTGACGAAGAGTTTATAGACATTATTTCCTTGATTATGGAGATTGTCTTGGAAAATAATGTTTTTGTCTTTGACGACAAGATATATGTGCAGAAGGATGGCGTAGCTATGGGCACATCTTGTGCCAGTAGCTACGCCAATTTGGTTATGGCCGACTGGGAAGTGGAATCACTGTTTCTCATGGCTGGATTTAGTGAGAACGTAGGCTATTATAGAAGGTTTGTAGATGACCTCTTCCTAATTTGGAAAGGTAGTGAGGCATCTCTGATCCAGTTTGTAGAAGAGCTTAATGGTCTTACAGATTTTCTTAAGTTTACAGTGAATTATTCTAAGTCAAGTATATCCTTTCTAGATGTGAGCATTAATAGACTTGCCAATGGCTTATTGAATACTTCCATACATAGAAAGCCATGTTTTAGGAACACTCTATTACATCGGCGGAGCATGCACCCAAGGTATGTTTTTGAGAACATAATGAAAGGGCAGTCTATGAGGGCTTCACGTTTAAACCCTAGTACAACTGATTATTCTCTGGAAATGTCTACCCTTAAGAATAGGCTTTTGGAAAGACAGTATGCCCCCAGGGATGTGGAGAGGAATATAGAGTTAGTCAACTCTCTAAGGGAAGGTTTGGCCAGACCTTATTTCTCTGATTGGAAGGGTGTTGACCCTGTTAGCTCTAATGATGAAATAGAACCCCTCAGGATCCCTATGTATTTTACTAGGGATATTAATATCATTAGAGGAGTAGTGAGGAAGCACTGGGATGTCTTAAAATTGGATGAAGAGTTATCCAGTGTAGTGGGACAGGATCCCAGTTTTACATATAAGAACAAACAAAATATTAAGAATAAACTCTGTGATAGATCGGTTCGTAGGATGTTGAATATAAGGAATGATAGTTTAATACTCAGCCCTGTGGTAAATGCAATCAATGCAAGCATGTGGACTTAGGTTTGACCTTTACACACCCAGTTACTGGGATAGCCTATGAATTTAGGACCAATACAACTTGTACAACCACAAATGTGGTGTACTTAGCCCGGTGCGCTTCTTGCACGTCTTTCTATGTGGGTAAGACGTGCAGACAACTTAGCATCAGGGAACATGTTTATAGTATTAGAATTGGGTCAGAACAAAATGCACTTGCAAAACATGTTAAAAACATGGGTGCAGACCACTATTTTGTTTTTAGTGTAATGCAACATATCTTGTCAGATATTAGAGGTGGGGATGTAGATGTTCACTTACAAGAGACTGAGCTTAGATGGATAGTCAGGCTGAGGGCAGATAAGAAGCCTGGACTAAATGATAGAATACAAGTGAAACCACTTCTAAAAAAGAGAAGACTTTTTAGACACTAAAAGCTCTTTATTTACTATATGGTTTTATGTACTTATGGTACTGTATGTTTTAAAACTTTTTAATGTGAATTGTGTTTTTATGGATGTACCAGATACAATGAATGTGTATCATTTTAAATGATTCAATGATGCAGTATTCATCATATTTAATTAATTAACTTTGAACCTATCAGCTTTGTTTTACACATATTTAAATGATGTTTTTAATGGCAGCTTTGTAGTTTGAGAAAGCCTCTTTGGTGAAAGCGCTAACTTTTGCTAGCTGAATAAATAACTTTTATAACCTACGTGAGTCGGAATTCTTAACTGCGGTTACAGAGACTGTGGATTTCCTAGGCTGTCGTCTCTACCTGCATGTGGACGTTTTGTATTTTATTGGTGTTTATATACATGGATGCAGGAGAGTTAATCCCTTTATTGGTTTGCTGTGCCTTGATTTGTCGAACATATAAACAGTACTAAAAATTGCTCTTGTATAAACTGGGACATAAATCTGGACAAGGCCAAATATATTGGGGGGAACATATAAACAGTACTAAAAAATGCTCTTCTATAAACTGGGACAGTTGATAGAACAGGTCTTACTTTAGCATGCATTTTTCTGAAGGTTATGAAGTCTGAAAATAGGTGTGTCATTATTTAGTGACTTAATTCCTAAATGATTTGCCAGAAAACCACAAATTTTTATGATGAACAAATCAAAAATAAGAAGCAAAACATCTATTCATTCTTTGAAAATCTGGACAGTTGGGAGGTATGGTTCAGCTGGGGCTGTCTAAGTTTGCTGCCCTTCCCCCTCACAAAACCCTGGTCGAATGGAGCCTCCCTGCAGCCATTCCAATGATCCATTCATTTGCTATTTCACTCCATTTACCATAAACACTAATGTGCATACTGATTTACTTCTATGATGATTTGAACTTCATTTGAAAGTTTTATTTTTGCATTTTACAGCACAAACACTAAGACATAACAAACTTGGCATTAAACCTTCTCTGCCTTTGAAACTCACATTCACTGAAACAACATTAAAATCCACATTCAAAGAAAATACATTTTACTCGTGGCAGATAAAAATTAATTCTGGGCTGTTTTCAAATCATAGGCCCCTTGCATATGAAACATACATGTGCTCTTTGATACACTTTCCTATTGCCTTGAACATTTTTCCAGTAAACAATGAAACAAAACTGTCCAATTCAGAACATTTCCATCATAAAAGTCTACTCAAACTTCTACAGTCCACTATTATCAGTAAATATGCACAATTCTACAGTCCACCATTATCAGTAAATATGCACAATCTCAGAAGTAGTAAAAAAAGTCATCTAAATAATTCCACGTTAAATAAATCTGTAATGAAGAGGTTGGTGCTAGCAATCACCTTTACATTTCATGGTTTCATCGAACAATAAAGTGTCTGATGCCCCTGTGGAATAAATTGCCTAAATTACATTAAAAATAAGCTAGTAATATTGCAATAGGAAATGGATGGCAAACTGATAACAGGCTCATAATTAGTATCTTAACTTTCAGCATTCACCCCTTATGGGAGTAGAACCAACAACCTTCTGCATCAAAAGCAAGCACACAGCCTGTTGTGCTATTAGCACTAAACTTCTCTTCCCCTGAAGCTCTCAGCTCCTTGTAAAATCTGCTCAATACTCAACTGCATCTCAACTTCGCAGCACAAGAAGTCTGGAAAAAGCAACATTTATTGGAGTGGGTCAAAAGGGCAAAAACCAGGGACACATTAAACATTGCTTGTATAATCTTGGAAAGCTGCTAGAATAAAATGCTGTGTTACCATGGTACCACCATACATTTTACTGCCAAAGTCCCTGTGCAAAAAAGAGTCAGAACATACCACTATGCCAAATCACCTGCTTTGTGAAAGAAAAATGCTGTGTTACCATCGTACATTTTACAGACAAGGTCCCTGTGCAAATCAGTCAAGAGCAACATACCACTACACCAAATCAGCTGTTTTGTGAATGAGAGGAAGACTGAAATTTAAATGGCTATCATTTAATTAATTCAGTTCTCACCATAGCTGTCAACCCCTTAGCACAAAACACCTGGACAAACCCAGTAATGAGGGAATACAGCCCTCAAACATATTCAGTGAATTCAGTTCTTGCCATAGCTGTCAACCTTAGCACAAAAAACCTGGACAAAGCCACTAACAGGGTATTACAGTCCCAAAAATAAGGAAAAAATTCAAATAGTCATCTTATAAACATAAAAATTGCTATAATAAAAGGTTGTGTTACTATATATTTATTGCTAGAATAAAAAGTTGTTTTACTATGTATTTTCTGAAGACTATGAAGTCTGAAATTCAAATGCCTGTCAATTTTACTTCTGATGGAACAAAAACAATTTTCAGCAGAGGCCCAGGGAGAAATACTGTAGACACGTCTTTGTAAAATGGCAGGATACCAGAGCAAATTCACACAAACACAGAGATAAGATGGAGACTCCACAAAGAAGGCACCACTGCCAAGAATCAAACCACAAATCCTGTAGCTATGAGGCAACAATACTGCCACTGCACTATCAAATATGTAAGAAATTAAACATTCAGAAACCTGAAGTCTGGAATTCAAATGCCTGTCAATTTTATTTAACATTTGTTAATCAGGACAGTCTGACTTGGAACAAAAAACAATTTTCAGCAGAGGCCCAGGAAGAAATAATGCAGACATGTCTTCGTAACATGGGAGGACACAAAAGCAAACCCACACAAACACAGGGAGAAGATACAGACCCCACAAAGAAGGAACCCCAGCCAAGAATCAAACCTGAGAACCTGCAGCTGTGAGGCAACAATGCTACTACTACACCATCAAATATCAAGCAAACAGACCCCACAAAGAAGGAACCCCCAACACTGCTACTACTACACCATCAAATATCAAGCAAACGACCCAACAAAGAAGGAACCCCAGCCAAGAATCAAACCTGAGAACCTGCAGCTGTGAGGCAGCAATGCTACTACTACACCATCAAATATCAAGCATTGCAACATTTACAAACTACAGATATTATGAGGAACAGATCAGATCAAATATGAGGCAAAAATCTGCAATTTTTTACAAATGGTGGTGGGTAGGGAACTCAAGTCTTTAACACCTGCATACAGGGTACAGGGTTCAAGCCTGAGGTATTCCCTACCACACCACCATGAGCACCTGGGGCATTTTCACACACACACACACACACGCACACACAATTCCAATAGGCATTCATTCACACACTTCGCTACCATTCTAAACAATAATTAACACACTTACCTGTCCTTGCTGCCCATTCTCCATAATGTAATCCAAATGCCCGTGCAATAATCCACAGTCCCGCGAGATTCCCGCGATCCTAATCCACAGTCCCGACGAGAGAGACTGACTGCTGCTGTTGCAGTCCGGCCGCGACGCGTTTTCCCAGTGAGTCCGTGCACTCCTATGTTTCCCTACCTGGACTGCGCAGTAGTCTGGACTACTGCGCATGCGCAAATTTTTTAACATTTTTTTTTTCTTTTTTTTTTTTTTTTGTTGAGGGGGCTGCAGTCCGGCAGTCCAATAGCACGGGCCGCCCCTGGATTTTTCTTTTTTACAGTTTATCTAGAATAACTCCCTTACCTATTCTGTTTCCCTGATCAATGACAAGACTGCAATCTTCCTGTCCCTGACTTGTACAAGACAAATCTCCTGACAGATGATACAAATCAAGTCCCTGATCTGAAACAGAAAAAAGGTAAATCTCACCTTACCTGAGCCTCCGTGATTGATCGTCTGGTTCGAGGAAAAAAAAAATGTTAACTCATCCTCCAGTCGCAGATCAGAAAAGTGTCTGGCCTCTTTTGAATGACAATTCAGTCAGAGGTCTTTCAGAGCAGAAGAACCGATGTGGTCTCTTCCCCGTACGGTTTCATGCCACCTGGCCCATCTGACCTGAGGCGAAGTGAGAGTTTCCGGTCCAAAGGACCAATCTGTCAAAGGAAAAAACTTCAAAAAGATCAACACATGGCAGGTTCAGGTTAAGGCACTTTAATCTTGCAGCAAGGAGACAAAAACGTGCTAATACAGAGGTTGTCTAACTAGAATCAGGAAGTGAAGCCATTCTTATACATTTCTTACAAGACATTGCTTACTAAACTGACATAATAAATCACAAGTTCTTTCAATATTATTTCATAGCAGCTGTTTGTCCATGATTTTCTGCTGGCATATCAAGTTTACAAAACAAAAACTTCCTAAGATAAACAACGTGGCCTTGATGACCACTGGTCAAATACAACTTCTCACTATGCAATGTTACCATTCAAGGTACTATGGCTAATTTGAGCACAAAGCAAGTACAGATTATAGTTCATTTTTTCAAGCAGTCTTTGTTCAACTGTATCTATCTTTTCTGCAGCTGTGCGTGTTTTCATAACACGAACAGAGCTGATTGTTCAAGTTCAATAACATTATAGAAAACAGTATTGTTTTATTCATTATTTCCTGACCTAGCAGATAATCACCTGCTTCTCAGTTAATTTCCAAAAGGCATAAACACGAATTTTGCTGTGCTAGCAAATACTAGGTCAGAGAGCATCTTGCAGTTTCAGAAAGCATATTGCAGTTTAAAAGCATCTTGTAGTTTCATACAAAACTAAGCTGTACATAAAATAGAATGAAATGTGTTAACCCTTTTAGCTTCTAATAAGTACTAAACACATACATTAATACATATTTTTCTGACAGCAGATCATTTGCCTTACGAGCAGTCATTCCTGGTTCGAGTCCCACTCTAGTACACTCCATTTTCCATGTCAAATCACTTTATAATCAATTTATTTTGTTCCATAACCTATGACATAACATATATTTGTGAAGTGGAGTATTGCATTAAATGCAGATGTGAGGTATCATTGTCATAATATTGCAAAGTCCACAGATAATCACAAGTACCACATACATTATATGTACACAGGAATCAGGGATACAAACAGAAGGCAAAATGTGTAATGAATGATAAATCCATACAGTTTCCAAATCCACCACCTTCCCAAGAACCATTAGACATTACTTTCTAAATTTGTGTGGTGGTAAGCGGGCGTAAGCACTAGTAAGCAAGAGTAAGCATATGTAAGCAGTAGTAAGTGGGAGTAAGCATATTTAAGCAGTAATAAGTGGGTTTAAGCCCATTTACATGGGGGTAAGCAATGCACACACAGGTTAAGCAATATTGAAGCTAACACTCTGCAAGCATATTTAACCGGAGGTTAGCAATGCTTACCTTCACACTAACTCACACAAACCTGCTTACAATTGCTTAAAAGTGCCTTAATCAACCTGTATGCGTCAGCTGCTGTTCTGGTCAGAAACAAAATAAACAGCCTTTGGAGGTCTTGAACCCAGGCCCCTGAATGCTATAGTCACATTAGTTAACCACTAAGCCATCACAGCAGTGCATAAGATTGAGCTATCATCAAACAGATCCTCACTATAGGAAATACAAACTGAATATGTGAAAGGAATCTATATACAGTTATATATTGTATAACCTACTACCGGACATAAATATGTGAACTGGAGTACTGCATTAAGCCCAGATGTGAGGTGTCAATCTAATAAAGTGTTGAAATCCCCTAATAAACACAAGGACCCCATACAGTTGACATACACATTAATCATGGATACCAAACACACATATAACATGTAATGAATAATAAATCAATGCCATAATGTAAATATAATGCAACTTAAATATTAAGCAACACTAAGCATTGCACAGCCCAGCTTAGTAGGTGCAAGCAATGTGTATGCCAACTAACTGAGTCTGTCCATTGGCATACCCCTTTAAGCATTGCCAGCCTTAGCTAAGCAGGTTTGCCCATAGCTTAGCCTTTTCAAAACTGTCCAATCATGGCAAAGTGTGGGAAACCGTCCCTATTTAAACCCAACAGGCAGGAATACATCTCATAATTGGTTGTAGCTTCCACTTATAGGCACTATGTCTGGAATGGGAGAGGGTGTGTGCTTTTGTGTGCAGCGCTGGGACATCTAGGAGTCCAAGGTCATAGCAGGACGCCTTGTGAAAGACCATAACCAGAGACTGCTGAAGGGCCAGTACCAGGGTTCCCAATACAAAGCAGAAGCCTGGGACTGTCTCACCCATGACCTCACCAGTGCCACTGGCATACCTGAACTGGTGAGCAGGTCAGGCATCACTATGCCAACCTGAAGTGGAGAAAAGGGGATCTCTTGAATCAGTGGATCGAAGAGGCTAGGAGGACAGGGAAGTCCCAGCCATGTGCATCAATCCACTACCTGTTTAATAATTTCCAGCTCATGTATATTATAGATAGGCATAGCTAAATATTCCTCTTATGTCTTTCACAGAGGCAGTTGAGTGGGCTATGAACCAGGAAGCCCATGGCTGGAGACTGCAGTGGTTGCAATGAGAGGCAGGTTAGTAATACCCTTACATGTACTGTCATAGAAAATAAATCTAAAAGTAGTAGTAAGTTAATTGTCTCTATAAAACCTGTATTGTTTAAGGCATGCACTGCATACACCATACTATATCTGTACATGTGCACAACATACAGGGAGAGTTCTTTTACAGTGTTGGAACTATCAATACTGTCTTCAAAATGAGGTATTACTTGGCACACTGACATGCCCTCTTGCAAAATTATTTACCAAAATATGAAAAAAATCATAATTTCCATAACCTAAGTCCGAAACAAACTTTGATATGCTGTACATGTGTACAACATACAGGGACAGTTCTTTTACCATGTTGGAACTATCAATACTGTCTTCAAAATGAGGTATTACTTACCACATTCAGATGCTCCCTTACAAAATTATTTATCAAAATATGAAAAAATCATAATTTCCATAAGCTGAGTCCTAACAAAACTGATATCTGTACATGTGTACAGCATTCAGAACCAGTTGTTTTACCCTGTAGACACATATGATTGTAAATATACACATTCTTGGTATAGCCAACATACTACTGAATGGGTACATCTAAAGAAAAAAAGCAAGGTAAGGACCGCCACTCCACTAATGAACCCAGCACAGGCATGGGACTTCAGTGGCAGGCAAGGCCATCTGATCTGTCTGATAGGTGTGCTGGCAACCCACTCAGACAGCTGATACCACTGTAGTCTCATGACCTCATTCAGTGTCAGCAGTCTGCCTTACCTATGCCTTTTCTCTTTACATATGTCCATTCAGCAATGAACCTAAGGGATCAAGTTCTGTATTAGTAAGCCCTTCCTGTCATCTAAACTCTACACATGCCTGATAAAAGCAGACTAAAAAAAGAAGTATTGCAGGATGGTCACTGACATATTAGATTGTACGTTGTAGCACTCTCCTGAAACAGTTGTTCTTTCTCAGCATCTTCATCAGCTCCACAGTTATTTGCCAAATTCAGAAAAATATATTTTACACATCACATTTCATAATAGAGTTTTACTTATTATACTGGTCCTACTTGGTCATGGGTGTTTTCCATTCTTCTCAAAAGCTGCATGTTACCAATCCTGTATAACTCTCCTCACACAATTGTGGAGGTCAGTCAAGAACAACGCAATGCCCTCCTCAGTTAGGTGAACACCATCCCTTCTGAACAGGTGAACATCTTCCGTGCAGATGCTGTCATGGCAGATTGTAGATCCACCGACCCTGTGCATCAAACCATACATGAATGCATTTTGTAAATGTCTGGCCTTGTGAGCTGCCCGTTGACTGTTTGTTGTTTTCCATATCTGTGGAGGAATTATATCAAACCACACAAAATGACAACGTGGCAACCACGACTGCAGGTGTTCAAAAATTGCTGTGATTTGAAACTGTAGCCTTCCGGGTGGTTGACTGATGACATCATTCCCTCCAATGTGCAGCACAAGAATGTCGAGCTCAGGGTAGATGGAACAATTCTTTTCCAACAACTATAGTACTCTGTTTCAATGCATATCTCTTCTTGCAATCCAGTATACCTTCACACTGGATGTGAGGAAGCTCAAGTTGTATCGCTTTTCAGTTTTGGAGGCATGGCTGGCAGCCCATTGAATGTAGGAATGGCCACATACTCACACTCTCACTTGTCCTTCTCCTGGTGGACAAACCTGCACAGGAAAGAAAATGCAAACAGATTACTACCGATGTTTGATAGATGTATTGGAAGACTACATATATATGTATACCATATGCATTACCTGGTTAGCCCATCCAAATCTTCCATCCTATACACAGGGGCAGTATTCTTTGCATTAGGTACATAACTGGTGATGATGATACAGAGGCAGATACCTACTACCTGTGAAAACACCAGATTACACACAATGACTGAAAACATCAGAAGATACAGTCTTACCTTACCTTAAATACTGCATGGGTGGACACTGACAAGGGGGCACAGAAAGGGCACATGTAAAGAGAAAAAGCAGGGTAAGGACTGCCACTCCACTAATATGCCAAGGACAGGCATGGGGCTCCAGCTGGTGGTTATCTGAAGTGCCCCATACCTGTGTTGGCTACCCACTCAGACTGCTGATATCACTACTGTCTCATGACCTCCTTCAGTGTCAGCAGTCTGCCTTACCTCAGCCTTTTCTCTTTACATGTACCCATTCAGCAGTGGACCTAAGGGATGAGGGATGGAAGTAACTTACTAATTACTGCCCTGGCCTTCCTACATTTACTGTATCAGAGTGGAGGGAGAGTGAAAGGCCACATTGCATTGCATAAAGATGTACCTAGACTCTTTCTTTTTGCAGGAGGCCTTTCGGGGAGGGACTGAAAGCATCAAAGTTGCACCCATAAATCCATACATATCCTGGAAAGCAGCATAGTGGGAATGAGCTGAAGAGTCTGCAGGTTCCCCACTGCCATCCAGGATGATCCTAACAGTCATGGTGTCCATGTGTGCTGCCCACTGATGCACACACCATCAGAAGATACAGTCTTAAACCTACCTTAGCTGAAATACTGCATTGGTGGACACTGACAAGGGGGCACAGAAAGGGCACATGTAAAGAGAAAAAGCAAGACTGACCCTGATCTTGTTTTTTTGCATATGTCCTTTCCTGGAGGGAAACATTGCATCACAGTAGCACCCATAAGGTCATGCTTACCTAGGACAGCAGCCTGATAAAAGAAGAATAAAAAAGAACTACTGCAGCGACTTGACATTGTAAAAATCACATAAATAAGCTAGGAGGTGGCTTACACTGACTCCATGCAGGGAAAACCGCAAATCTGGCTTATGCAATCAGGAATGTGATAATGACTTCTACTATTGTGAATAACATATTGCCTAACATATAAAGCTATGTTAAACCCGAAGCTGTTGGACATGCTACACCTAAAGAAATCCCAATCCCTCTGAGCTACATGCTCTAGGGACCTAAACCTTGTCACCACAAAAAACAGGACATGCTGGAGGGCTAGGTTTCTGTCCCAGAGACTTTCTATACTCTGGAACAGGCTACCCATCTATGTCAAGCTAAGTTCCTCATTAGTACTCTTCAAGAAAAATCTTGATGAGTGGATGGGAAATAGGAAATACACCCCGGGGATCGCTTCTGTGGCTCTGCTCGACAGGGGCACAGGAAATTAACTTTCTTGGGTGGCATAAGCCAGAGAACCTTGTTGGCTAGGCTTACTTAGGCCCTTGGGCTGATAGCCTAGTACCTACCTATGAACCTATGGACAAATGGATTATCAATAAGTACAGCAATGAGAATTATTCCTCTAGGACATTACATGTCATCTCACTTTCAACAAAGATGCAACATGAAGATTAAAAAAGCATGAAAGACATGAATCTGCATGTAAAATAATAAATATATATAGCACTAGAATCACTTTTTTAAAAAACAGAATGTACCTCAGAAAAGCTAAACTAATCACGGTTCTGTTACTAAATTCTGTCATAAGCATTCTAAAATAATACTAATCCCATTATACATCACAGGATACCACCTTCTCTCATGTATATATACACATACATGAGAAAAGGTGTTATGTATGTACACTTTTATACATCACTTATCTAGCCATAGATCAAATTCTGAATGTATGCTGATGAAACTTCAAAGCACTACCTTCCGTTTTACAAACAAAAATAAATTTCCAACTACTATGATCAAGCATTTTCAGTTTTAGGTTTAAAGCTCCAAGGTAACCTCCCACACAACATAATGCAACGCTCCACCCTAATATTTTACTAATACTAATATTTTAAAAAGTGCCCCTGCCGGTTCCTGATTAATACTGGATTCACAACATCAGTGACTATCAAGGATCACAACAGCAGATATACATCATGGACCAAATATAGTAAAAAAAAAGAGCAGAATGGACAAGACCATCTCACCTGGCTCATCCACCATCATCCTCCCTTGTCAGTTTCAAGCACAACAGCCCAGAATACTACCCATGAGCTGCTATGCACATGGATATGTCTTACTGTGAAAGCCTTTCCAGGAAAATCCTCCAGACATGAGTGAAAAGCAAAACATCGAAAATAAAATAGTTTGTCATACTACGAAGTAAAGAATGCATACCTCGCAGATCTTCACAACCAATTTGTTATAACCATTTAAACGGACTCTTTAAAGGGTGCAACCCTAAATCCATTGTGATGTTTTAAAACTGCAATACATGCCTAATGGATTTAGCATTCATTGCTAGCAAATATATTGGTATTGTTTCTCTGATCTTATATCATTGGGATAACAAGTGCATGGAAGTTCAAAAATAATGCTCCACAGTTCAAGTGTGACCCATTTCCTGCTCCAGTTGGTGTCTTAACTCATCATACTACATTGCTCAGTCGTGTTTCGGAAATGTGCTTTTTGCTAAATGTAAATAAATCAGCCATCTGCTCCTGCAAACCATTCAACTGAAAACACCTGCCAGTTATACGTACAGCTAGTAGTCAACAGGCTCTTCCCTGGGACATCAAATAATTCCATCATCCACACAAAAACACACGCGTTCATTTATTTATACTCATACAAGACTACCAGACAATTTCTGTCACAGTGAACAGGAACAAGTTCAAAAAAAAAAAACAAACTCCCCCCACCCCCTCTGAACGGCAGTGGCAGTGCCTTGCTGCCCAGGTCACCTGATCTACCTACAAAGAAACACATTCGGCAACGTTTACCTCAGCAAATTGGGGCTTCAGTCATATGCAGTCTTGCTAATAACTCTTACTCACAGTTCATCCAGAGAGGCCATGGAAAAATAATACAACAATAATCCAGGTTGGGAGGGTTCACTCAACTTCAATCTCAGTGCAGCAAACATGTAGATGCAAAGGGTTACTAAGAAAGCTGCTTTATCACTGCGTCCAGCACCATTATAACAAAACTGAGAAGATTAAAACCATGAAGACATCTGACAAATAAATACATAGGCTGTGGGAGTACATGATTCTGCAGAAACTATCAAAAATGTAGTCCATTCGTCTGTTTTCTTGTTGCTCGTTTGCTCTTCCACTGAACAAAAAATGTGTCAATAACTGCTGCTGCCAGGGACTGCTGTCATTCCTCACTCTCAGTCTCTCACACAAACACACACACGCACACACACACACACACACACACACACACACACACACACACACACACACACACATACACACACCTTTTCAGTTTCATTTATTTTATTTTACAATTGTTAAACAGCGATTGTAAAATAAAAACTCCATCGATCTCGCTGTTCACTATCTCTCATACACACATACATAGTCTCCTCTGCTTTCACACACAAACCCACACATACAAATTCTACTTTCATTCACTGACACATGCAAACAGAAACATAACCACATATGTACATATACATAAACGCACAAAAAATGTCCCAAACTGCAGGCTACAAAAAATGTGCTTACCTGAAATTTCCCTTAATTCATGCTGAAAATGCACTGGTTTTCTGTGAAGAGGGATCCTGTAGCAGGTTCTGTGTAATGTATGTCTTCTCTAAAGTAAAAGGGAGCAATGTTGCTGCAGGTATCCCTTTTTATTACCACAACCAAAGAATTGTGAAGTGTGGAGGCGGAGCTGTCATACAGGTGGCCATCACTCATGAATCTGATTGGCTGTGACTGCGGGCTAAAGTCTTTCTTTATTTTCTGAAACATGCAATTAATTTTATAGATTTAGAGCATTTAGCCTTGTTTTTTTTTATTTACTCCAGGTGAAGGAAGGAAGCAAGGGAGTGTGCATTTGTCACTGGGACAACTCTGTACAATGCTGACAAAAGCGGCTAGCTGTGAGAGATTACAGCCACAAAAAGTCGATTTTCTCTAAAAAAACCCTATGTAAACAATCATCAACTGCACTTTAAAAATAAAGTTGAGAAGGTACTTAACAAAGTTTAGGTACCTTTTCAACTTAGTTTTTGGCAGTGGAGATAAGCTGTGCTTATAAACATACTCTCGCTACCAGAAGGCACTAGGGTGTAATGTATAAGAAAAGCTCTCATCTCAGTGAGCACTCGGATGTAACCTTAGATGCACCCTGTGATGGTACTCTGGGTTAATGAGTTAATAGTACTGTTGTAGTAAGCACTGTTACCCACACTGTGCTACATAAATAAATTATGTAGGAATATCTGTATATGACTGCTGTAACCGCAAGAGGTCAAATAGTACAACTGAGAGAGACTCAGAGAGAAAACACTGAAAAGACAGACAACAAAATCCAAATAACGTTCTCAACTGCAATGTGAACTGTTGTATTTTTCACACACACAGCCATGGTTCAAATCCTGGGAGTGGTAGTAGGCTGTATGCAGAATCATACCCCACAAGTGTACAAACATGTCCAGAATGTCCAGTAAATCGGCCCATATGTCACCCTGCCCCCCTGGCAAATCAGTGGGATGATACCAGACATTTAGGCAGCAAACAAGACATACAACTGATTGTCAGACATCTATAACAACAAACCTGTCACTCTAGCAACCCCCTCAAAATGTTATGAGAGTAAGCAGCCAAGTATGTCCCATCTCCACCACCATGTTGTCAAGCATTGACCAGAGTGTGTACAGTAACAAAGTGAGATGTATGTGCATAATACTAATGTGGAAGCTGGTAATTTGTGTGGCAACATGCAGGTAGTGCTAACAAACATTGCTCCCACAGGTATGTCAGATACAAACATTGTGCCTATAAATAAAAGATTGAGATCCTGTACTGGTACTGTTTACTTTGGTATTGTATGGCATTG
>NC_056737.1:1640952567-1641052567 GCF_019279795.1 Protopterus annectens | reverse complement strand
TTATTTAATTTAACCATGACCACAAGTTGATAATCAGTGGTCCTATCTTTTAAAATTTCTTTTTCACATTTTAAAAATTAAATTGATGTGACAAATCCTAGCAGAAGATTTGTGTTTATATAAATCCTCTATTTGGCTAAAAACTTCTTCAACCAGAAGCCGGCTTGTTCTGACAATCTTCCCTTTTATTACATTTTTGTTAATATAAGAGGTGTGTATGTATGTATATGTATATATATATATATATATATATATATATATATATATATATGTATATATATATATATATATATATATATATATATATATATATATATATAGGAATACATGAATTTGGTCGTGCTACCAAATGCTGAACGTCCATTTTTCCAAATCTTAATGTCGAAACTCACAGGCAGGAACGCTCAAAATATCATGCACAATTCCGAATTTGAAATTCCTGGTCACACAATCGCCGCAACAGGTGCTACCATGGGTCAAGAGGGGGGAATATTAGCCTGGCCGGCGTTTGGTATTTCCGGGTTCATCATCTGAAAATTCGACATATACAAAACTGTGGTCACTGCTTTCGGCGTTTGTAGCATCAGTACTCTGCCGTTTGACCATATGAATGTATTCCATATATATAGATGTACTATATATATAGTTATATATATATATATATATATATATATATATATATAGATATATATATATATATATATATATATATATAGATAGAGAGATAGATAGATATATTCAAATCTCATATCATCGAAGATCAAATGTTCGAAGTTTTAAAACCTCAAAATCCTGATCGGAGAATGGCATACAGTGCTGACCAGGAGATTTCCCTTGTCCTCACTGTAGTGCATTCTCGGAGTTGGTATATTTGTGTTTGTGTTGCGGGGGGGTGCAGGGGGGGGGCTTGCCCCCTGCATACACTTGTTTTTTATGTGTTTAGTGGTGTTTTGGGGGAGGGTTCACAATGTTGAGATTCCAAGATCTCGAGATTCTGAACTCGATGTACTGAAACCCGAGATTTTGGGAGTTTGAAATTTAGAAGTCAAGGCAAAGTCAAGGAAAACTTTGTTTTTATTCAGAACTACACAGCAGTGTAGCTGAACAAAATTACAATGGCTCATTTTCAATGCAGGAAAGAGTTGCACATATAGATAGAGAAAATTTTATAAAATTACTTGTGGCTCTCAATATAAAAAAGCTTCACACACTGTCCAACATGCCACATAGAAAATCCAAGTAGAATTTCTGTCGACATTACAAGAGTCCTAGTAAAATCTGCTATTGTTAAAACAATAAAAAGTGTGTTAGATACAAATTTATACTGCATGCAGGAATTGCAGACAAAGATTCCCTTAATCCTGGCACTGAAAACAACAATGCTAATGGCTACATTAGTCTTTAAAATACCTTTAATCTTAACATTTTCTTAATATCAAAATATGGGGTATTATCCAGTATTCATTTGATATTAGTGTTAGCCATCTGAATTTTCCAATTATATTAAGGTATTTCTCTAATTGCTGGAGTGTCCAAACCATAAAATAAGGCAAAGTTCATATTTTCCTTATGTAAAGATCTGGTAATTGGTACAGAGGATTAAGAAGCTATCAATAATCTGCTTTCTGTGCTCCAACAGTCCAGAATTTGATTCCTTAAGCCTGTGTGACTCTAAGCAAGTCACTTAACCAGACAGTGCTGCTGGGATGAGTCTGAAAAACTGGTCAATGGAGATCAATGTTCTTCCTCATTAAACAAAGAAAAACAAAGATCCTTGAGACAAATTGTTATCTAATTTAACCATGACCACAAGTTGATAATCAGTGGTCCTATATTTTAAAATTTCTTTTCACATTTAGAAATTAAATTGATGTGACAAATCTTAGCAGAATACTTGTGTTTATATAAATCCTCTTTTTGGCTAAAAACTTCTTCAACCAAAAGACGGCTTGCTCTGACAATCTACCCTTTTATTACATTTTTGTTAATATAAGAGGTGTGTGTGTGTGTGTGTGTGTGTGTGTGTGTGTGTGTGTGTGTATATATATATTTATATATATATATATATATATATTTATATATATATATATATATATATATATATATATATATATATATATATATATATCTATATGGGTGCACTTCAGAATTTCGAAGTCTAAAACTTCGAATCTCATATGATAGAAGATCATATGTTCGAAGTTTTAAAACCTCAAAATCCTGATCGGAGATTGGCATACAGTGTGGACCAGGAGATTTCCTTGTCCTTGCTGTAGTGTGATCTCAGAGTAGGTATATTTAAGTTGGGGGGGTGTGGGGAATGCATGGGGGCTTGCCTCCCTGCATACACTTGTTTTTTATGTGTTTAGTGGTGTTTCGGGTGAGGGTTCACAATTTCTTGATTCCAAGATCTTGAGATTCTTAACTCGATGTTCTGAAACTTGAGATTTTGGGATTTCGAAATGTAGAAGTCAAAGCAAAGTCAAAGAAAACTTTATTGTCATTCAGAATGACACAGCAGTGTAGCTGAACGAAATTACAATGCTTCATTCTCAATGCAGGAAACAGTTGCACATATAGATAAGAAAAATGAATAAAATATCACATTAGAAATGTAATAAGTAGCAATTTGTAAGTAAAGTAGGACAGCAGTGACCCATACCCATCCCAGAACAGGAGACAAGGAACAATATGAAGGTAATATTGTCAAAGTAAAATTGAAACAATAGCAGCATATCTATGATTAGACTGAATTATTGCATAGTTTGTATATTGCACTTACAGTCCTTCAGTGTGTCGGTGAGCCACCTTAGTATTGCACTTAGTTATTGCATATCTATGAAATAGGCTCCTTGATATGTTAGCTATGTAACAGACGTCATGGTTCATTTTTCCAAAGAGTTCAACAGTCTAATGGAGAGCAGAAAGAAACTGTTTTTTAGTCTGGTGGTCTTACAATGCAGGCTTCTTTATCTCCTGCCAGAGGATAGGCAAATGTACAGATCATTGGCAGGATGTGTTGGATCACTAGATATCTTTTGGCCCTGTCTATGCACTAGCATTTGCGTAGATCTTCCAGAGGAGTAAGGGAGGTGCCAATGATTCTTTCTGCTGACCTTACAACTCTATTGAGAGCCTTAGAATCCTGATTATTACAGCTCCATACCAGAATGCAATGCTGTTGGTCAGGACACTTTCAATGATGCCCCTATAAAAGATCTGAAGTATGGAGCTTGGTAATTTTGCCTTCATATGTTTCCTTAGAAAGTGTAAGCATTGCTTAGCTTTTTTGACTGAGCTGGATACATGGAATGACCAGGATAAGTTCTCCGTGAGATGAAGACCCAAGAATTTTGTACTCTTGACCCTTTACACTTTCATCCCTTTCATCACTAGAGGTTTGTGTGGTACTTGAGATCTTCTGAAATCAACAATCAACTCCTTCATCTTGCTGACATTCAGTGCTAGATTGTTGCTGTCACACCAGACCAGTAGTTGATCAATCTCATTCCTGTAGGCATCCTTCTCTCTGTCTTTGACCAGGCCTATAACAATGGTGTCATCCGCGAATTTGATGATTCTATTCGTCTCATGTGTGGCCATGCAGTCAAGTGTCAGCAGAGTGAAAAGGAGAGGGCTTAAGACACACGCCTGTGATACTCAAGATGATACTTCAGGAGCTAATGTCTCCCACATGAACCTTCTGAGACCTTTCAGTAAGGAAGCTCAGAATCCAATTGCATAAATGAGAGTCTATGCCGAGTATATATATATATATATATATATATATATATATATATATATATATATATATATATATATATATATATATATATATATATATATATATATATATATATATATATATATATATATATATATATATATATATATATATATGTATATATGTTTACTGGATAGTACACTCATCAGTATTGACCAATTTCAGTGCACTGGTCAATAATGATCAATTTTAGGGTCATACTAGATGAAATACAAAATACTTCACAAACAAGTAAAACAGAAATGTAAGCAATATTTCAGACTAGTTACATAGAAAACCTGTATACATACATTCTAGTGAATAGTGTAATGTAGAATATATACATTAGTTTCTAAAGTGGTCAATCTAAGAGTGAAGGAGGCATGCCAATGGATAATGTGTTGGTGAATGCCCTGTTTTTAATCAGGAGAATTTAGCATTTATTTATTTATATTCTAAATAAGAATCACTGGCCAACTTTTTGTGAAAAAAATCTTGCTAGGAAAGTTTGTTTAATAGGATCTTTTGTGATAGTAATATCCAGAAAGTTCACAGTATAAACATGGTTAGTAAAACTGACCTTTAAAAAGAAGTATAAGAACTAAGAATTTCATAATAATTTCTTAAACCATGTATGTCACCACTCAACAATAAAAAATAGAAAGTTAGTTAAAAGAAATGTGTATTGATGAACTTATATAAAGGGTGATTATAAACATATAAAGTCTTGCCCCGGGATTCAGCAAACTTCTGTGTAAGAATAGCTAATTCTTGCATGGAAGGGACTGTTCCCATGCAGCACGGCAGTGCGCCATGCATATTCATGAAGGCATGCTGCCATGCTGTAAAACAGACATGGTTCTGTGTACGAGTGCAGGGTGTGTGTCTGAGAGCAATGATTTCACAATACACATGCCCTCTGCACACTACAGTTGCTGTACAGAACCTTAAATAGACTGAGAATGCTTGTAACACCCCAAACCCATCAGGGTAAAAAATCTGGACAAACCCATAATGGACAATCATCCCTACAAAGCCAGAAAGCTGATAGAATAACAGGTTTAGTATTAGCATGAATTTTTGGCAGGGTATAAATCATACAACGCGGACCTCTCAACCCATCAGAATAAGAAATCTGGACAAAGCCATAAGGGACAATCATTCCTACAAAGTCAGAAAGTTCATAGAATAACAGGTTTAGCATTAGCATGAATTTTATAAAGGGTATGAAGTACACAATGCACACCTCCCAACCCATCAGAATAAAACATCTGGACAAACTAATAAGGGTCAATTGTCCCTACAAAACCAGAAAGTTGATAGAATAGCACGATTAGCATTAGCATGGATATTCTGGAGGGTGCAAAGTAAAAAACACAGCAAATTGTATTTTTCACATATGCAATAAAGTTTAAGCGTAGCTGCGTGGGTCTGCCCATTGCTTAGCTATGCTTAGCCCAGCTGAAATGGCACAATAAGTTAAATAGCAATAGACAGCCAGCATATGCTTAAGTGCAACAGTGTAGCAGTTAGAGTGTGTGCCTTGCATGCAGTCATTAACAGTTCGAGCCTCACCAAAGTCATTTCCACTTTGTATGTATAATCGTTACAATTTTAATTTATTTGTATATTTATGTAGGAAGTAACTTATATTTCTCAACCAGAGTAATGTATTACGCCCAGATGTGAGGTGTCAGTGTAATAAAGTAGTGAAACCCCCATAGAAACACAAGTGCACCATACAGTATAGTCACACAAGAATAAATGCAATTACAGCACATTGGGGGATGGCAGGGAAGGTAAATAAATCTATATTATGTAATGAATGATGAAACAATCCTATACAGGTGGTAGTCCAATAAAATAAAAAATAAAAGCATTGTGTACATATGAATACTAAGCAATGAGTAACCCAGCTAAGTGGATTTGCCCATTGGTAAACAATGCTGAACCTGCTCCTTTAAGCACTACCAACCATAGCTAAGCAGGTTTGCCCATAGCTTAGCTTAGCTCAGCATTTTCAAAAATGTCCAATCATAGCAACGGGCAGGAAATTGGTCATATTTAAACACTGCAGGTGGGAGTACAGCGCATAACTGGTTGTAGCTCTCCACTGTCGACAGTATGGCAGGTGTTGCAGAGGGCATGTGTTTTTGGGCACAGCGCTGGGGCATAAAGGAGTCCAAGTTCATGGTAGGACTCCTGGTAAAAAAACATGATGTGGGACTGCTGCAGGACCAGTACCACGGCTCCCAATATAAAGCGGAAGCCTGGGAAAGTCTTGCCCATGATCTCACCAATGCCACTGGTATCCCTCGGACTAGTGAACAGGTCTGGCACCATTATGCCGACTTGAAACGAAGGAAGAGGGAGCTCTTGGAACAGTGGGTCCAAGAAGCAAGAGAAAGGGGAGATGTCCCATCAGTGTGCAAGTATTCATAGCAATAACTGTTTACCAAAGTCCAGCCTGTGTATGTGATGGATAGGTAGCCATAAATGTTTCTCTATTTTCATTACAGCTCCAGCTGAGTGGGCTGTGAACCAGGAAGTCCATGCCAGTAGGTTGCAAAGGCTGCGTCATGAGGCTGGTGAATAGAAATCCTGCTTTTACTAGTCATACCAAATAAATATAAAGGAGTAAAATGTCACCTGACAGTATAAAAAAATGTGTATGGTTTGTACTGAATAAACCAGACAATATGACAGTAAAAGTCCCATACAGGTCATATTTAAATAAAAGTGTAACTGCCTGACAATAAAGTTCTAAATCCTGGACTGGTTGTGTTTACTCTGGTATTGTATGGGATGAAATGTTGCATTAACCAAGATCTGATATCTGAATAGTAATGTTGTGTTAACCACTGTTTCCAACACTGTGCTACATAAAAATATGTCTAAAATGTCTGTATAAGAATGTTGTAATTACAAGGTCAGATTGTACAACCAAGAGAGACTTAGAAAGAAAGCATTAAAATAAATGAAAGCAGTTTCTCAATAGCTCATTCTGATGATATACAGTTTGTTGTATTTTTAGCAGACGCAGCCATGGTTTGAATTTCGGGAGTGGTAGTAAGTTGTATGCATAATTTCAAGTAGGATTTTGTGAATATGTGTAGAAACAGTCAGGTAGTGTTAACAAACATTCTCCCAAAGGTCTTTCAGGTAAGAGAACTGTAACTGCCTGGCAATAAAGGTCTAAATCATGGACTGGTTGTATTTACTCTGGTATTGTATGGCTTGACATGTTGCATTCACCAAGATCTGATATCTGAATAGTAATGTTGTATTAACCACTGTTTCCCACACTGTGCTACATTAAAAAAAATATGTCTGGGAATGTCTGTATAAGAATGTCGTAATTACAAGGTCAGATTGTACAACTAAGAGAGACTTAGACAGAAAACACTGAAGAAAGACACAGTAGTTTCTTAATAGCTCACTCTAATGAAACACAAACTATTGTATTTTAAGCAGAAACAGCCATAGTTCAATTCCCGGGAGTGGGTAGTAAGCTGTATGCATAATTTTAACTAGGATTTTGGGAATGTATGCAGAAACAGTCAGGTAGTGTTAACAGACACCCCCCCCCCCCCACAGGTCTTCCAGGTAAGAGAAGTAGAAAGTAGCTATAAGACAGTTGAATTATACACTGTGTACAATCATAACACTGGCCAAACCAAGGCCATAGGGTATTGTAATAATACTTGTAGAGTAATTATTAGAGCAATGATCATTAAAGTTGTGAGCACTGCAAGGATATGCAAGTTGTTAATTGACATCTCTTTCTCACCCCCAACATATCTGCAACAATAATCTAAACGCACAAATCAGTGGGTATGTTTTACACCAAACCTACTGTTGGGACATATGTCCTATTGATCAACAAATATTGAAATGTGTTTCTATTCATGTTCCATGTTGAAATACTATCATTGGTGGCCTGTTGCTATCAATGTAACCTGCATGTTGTAATGGCCACTGTGGTTCCATATATGCATGTGCTCTGTTTGCTATTCAACTGTTCCAAATCTGTTGTTTTGAGTCAATGGATATATATATATGCATGCTGTTATAACTAATCCTGGATTCTGTTGACTATTACTAGCCCACATATGTTCTAAAACTGCAACACCATAGCATGTTTGGGAAGGATTGTCCCAGGGACCCACTTCTCTCACCTCATCTGGCCATGGCACCAGGACCCAGCATGTCTGGGACCCACCCCGGGACCTCCTCGTCCACTGATCCTGCACCGCCTTTGGGCAGAACCACCTCAGAGGATGGAGCTCATTCCCCCCTGGGAGTGGACATGAACAGGATCCTGTCACCCAAAGCCAGGTTTGGGGTTTGGTGTGTAGCAAGCTCTAAAATGAGTTTGGAGATTTGCTACACCAGCTTGTGGGCCATTTGGCACAATTAGAGGGTCAGCCTACCCTCCTGCTCAGCCACATTTGGGGCTGTGAAAGTGCAGTGTTGACTGCCCATGTGTGGGGACCTCAGTCACAATGTTTCCATTTGGGGACTCATGGGCTTCCAATTTCCAAACACCCCTCCCCGTCCAAGGTGTTTAGCCCCCACATGTGTCATATACTGCACCTGTATGCTGTCTTTTCTGTGTTCCTACCCAACATACCTCCCCAAATATACTTACTATCCTTCCCCAACATCCCACTCTCACCTTAAAAAAAGGGCAATCTGTTCCCCCCAAATTTTTTTCCCCATACATAGCTGTCCATTTCACACACGTGTCCACTGGACACATGTAATCTGGTCTAATTGGCTTCACAGCACATTATTGTTGTCCTCACCCCATCTCAGGGATTTGAGTGTCCAAATATGCCTCCAAATTCAGTATATATACTCAGCTGCTGCTGTAGAAGAAATGGACAGCTGTGGACCTTCCCTACACCCATCCTTCACATCCCTAGCTACTTTCTCTATTGTCTTTCCCTCAGCATGCCCCCTTTTTCACCACTTTCATATCACCCCTTTTTTCTTTTCTTTTAAAGAAGTTAGCACAAGGGTAAGCAGGAGTAAGCTCTTTTAAGGAGTAGTAAGCGGGATTAAGCCTGTTTGCACAGCGTTAAGCAATGTCTACACAGATTAAGGGCTTTTAGGGCTGTCTGTATGCATATTTAACTGGACGTTACCATTGCTTACCACCATGCAATCTTGTGCAAACCCACTTACAACTGCTTAAAAGTGCCTTAATCACTCTGTATCCAACAGTCCTTGTTCTGCCCAGTAACAAAATAATCAGCCCTTGCCAGCCCCCTGCACACCAGAGCCACAGCAATTTACCACTAAGCCATCTGAGTGGTAGACATGTCTGATGTTTTTTCAAACATATCATGCAGCACAGTTATTCAACAGTTGGGGAAATGTATTTATATATGTATATGTAAATATACATATATATATATATATATATATGGTGTCGGTGGTGATGTGGTTGGTGGTGTTGTTTCGTTGCTATGTCAGGTAGAACCATATATATATATATATATGTATATATATCTATATGTATATATATCTATATCTATATAGATATATATATATATATATATATATATATATATATATATATATATATATATATATATATATATATACATAGATTAACTTTATAATCTTCAAATCCTGAAATATCGAATTTCAGTATCTCGAGACCATAAAGCTGAACTCCCAAAAGATCGAAACCCCAGAAGTGTGAAATTCAAAATTGTGATTTCTATACTAATTGTACACTACACACATACACATGCATACACCTTCCTCCCCACACACAAACACACAAACCTACACTACATACAAGCAGGGGGGCAAGCCTCCCCTGCACCCCCCTACTTAAATATAATAACTCCAAGGTCACACTACACAGACAAACACACGGAAATACCACCATACGAGCTACATTCCCCTTGCACACACACATCACAGTAACAAAACACACTGACACACACTAAAACCCCTAACCAAAACCCTTAGAACATAAACACTTACCTGAATCTCCAGTTATCCATTAAAAAAGTGCAACACCAGAAGTGCTAATTCAACATCTCTGAACTTCAAGATTTTGAATTTCGCACTTCTGGGGGTTTCGCTATTACAGGCTTTCGACTTTATGGTCTCGAGATTCTGAAATTCAGTATTTCAGGATTTTGAGTATGGTGTGTGTGTGTGTGTGTGTGTGTACATATATATATATATATATATATATATATATATATATATATATATATATATATATAGGTTCCCTTTATAATCTCGAAATCCTCTGAAATATTGAATTTCAAAATCTCGAGACCATAAAGTATATATATATATATATATATATATATATATATATATATATATATATATATATATATATATATAGTCCATTTGGACATTGGATCCATACTCTGAATCTCTTACTGCAACAAATCTGACCAAAGGCTGTGTAAATGGGGGTGAAGGGGCCCAGACTAGGGGCCTATTGTAATTATTGCCCTTATCCCTTCCTCCACAGCAGAACTGTTCTGCCTTCCAACAAAATAATAAGGCTTGTCAAGTCCTGGACCCAGGGCCTTGTAAACTATGATCAAAGCAATGTACCTTTACACCATCTCAGCCCTACAAAATAGTGATGACATCCTTGGATAACATTCCCCACTCACTAAGCTCGGCATCAACCCCTATATCACTAGATGGGAATAGAGGCTGTTAAACACAGGGATAAATTGGACATACTGATGTCAGACATTGAGACAGTTGCAGATGTCACTGAGTTTGTTGTAACATCCTTTATGAGGCATATGGCATTGGTAATACCAATAGATGTAAGTATTTACTGACTGCATTCCCCAGAGTCTACAACTGATTTACTAAGGACACCAACTGTCTGATGAACACACAAAACATGACAGACAGACATGGCCAGTCTGTGGACAGCATGCCAGTGGAGAGGTATGTCAGAGACATATCACTATGAGTCATGACGTCACACACTAACTGCATGTCCACACAAGCTCTGTCAATCTATCAATCCACCATGTGTATAACAGCACTGATGACATAGAATCTGTTCACAAATCTGGGGATATGTCCCCCATGTTGGTTGGCTGTCTCAATCTGTCTTGTCCTGTGAAGTACTGCCACCCACTGTATGTGAATCTGTAGGCCACCACCTTTGCAATATCCATCATACAGAGGAAATGGGGCAAGGCCCACATTAAGGAATGTCTCATATGTCAGAACTAACAGCAGAGTCCAGACTCACAGCACAATACAATGTGGACACCTATATAGTGTTATGGCCGTAGCAATACCTGACATCTACACGTTTGTACAGAGGACAGACAGAAAGTAGATAGCCAACTGGTTATGCATTAGGATGAATGTTTTGAAAGATACACATCTAAAACTGAAAGGTATGCCATTAATACACAACAGCAGTCCTCAATGACATGTCCAACGACCATAGTAGTCTACAGTTAATATCAACTTATCAGATCAATATCCAGTAGGAGATACATATAAGGATACAGCTCAAACACCTAGAACAAGATACTCAGTACTCAGTGTCCAGCTTTACATGCAGGGGTTTATGGTTCCAGTACAACAATCTGTAATTTACTCTTACTTGAAAAAGCACTGTTAAAAGTGCTAACTTAATTAAACCATATGTGTTAAGCTATTTCTCTCAACCAGTACACTGTAGCTGATGGAACATGCAAGTGTGACTGCATATAACCCAGGGGCGGCCCATGCTATCGGACTGCCGGACTGCAGCCCCCTCAAAATAAAAATAGAAAGAAAAGCTTTTTTTAAATTTTGCACATGCGCAGTAGTCCCGACTACTGTCGGTCTATGCGCATGCTCCAGGCAATCCGGCAGTCCCCATAGGGGGACACAAGGAAACATTTGTGCACTTTTAAAGTGCACAGACTCGCTGGGATTATGTGTTGGGTGCAACAGCAGCAGTCAGGAAGGAGCTTTGCGTGGGATCTCACGGGTCTGTGGAGTATTTGCACAGGCTGGATATATTATGGAGAACAGACAGGTAAGTGTATGGTACTTTTCTATGTTTATATTGAGTGTGTATGGTGCTTTTTAGATATACAATGCTTATACTGGAGAGATGTTTATATTGAGTGTGTATGGTGCTTTTTAGATATACAATGCTTATACTGGTGTGTGTGTGTGTGTAAATGCCCCAGGTGCTCATGGTGGTGTGGTAGGGAACACCTCAGGCTTGAACCCTGTACCCTGTATGCAGGTGTTAAAGACTTGAGTTCCCTACCCACCACCATTTGTAAAAAAATTGCAGATTTTTGCCTCATATTCGATCTGATCTGTTTCTCATAATATCTGTGGTTTGTAAATGTTGCAATACTTGATATTTGATGGTGTAGTAATAGCATTGTTGCCACACAGCTGCAGGTTCTCAGGTTTGATGCTTGGCTGGGGTTCCTTCTTTGTGGGGTCTGTTATCTTCTCCGTGGGTTTGCTTTTATTTGATGTTGCACTGGTAGCATTGTTGCCTCACAGCTGCAGGTTCTCAGGTTTGATTCTTGGCTGTGGTTCCTTCTTTGTGGGGTCCGTATCTTCTCCCTGTGTTTGTGTGGGTTTGCTTTTGTGTCCTCCCATGTTACAAAGACATGTCTGCATTATTTCTTCCTGGGCCTCTGCTGAAAATAGTTTTTTTGTTCCAAGTCAGACTGTCCTGATTAACAAATGTTAAATAAAATTGACAGGCATTTGAATTTTAGACTTCAGGTTTCTGAATGTTTAAATCCTTGCATATTTGATGGTGCAGTGGTAGTATTGTTGCCTCATAGCTATAGGTTTTCTGGTTTGATTTTTGGTTGGGGTGGCTTCTGTGTGGAGTCTGCATCTCCTCCCTGTGTTTGTGTGGATTTTCTCTGGTGCCCTGCCATTTTACAAAGACGTGTATGCAGTATTAATCCCTGCGTTTCTGCTGAAAATTGTTTTTGTTCTGTCCGCAGTAAAATTGACAGGCATTTGAATTTCAGACTTCAGGTTTCTGAATGTTTAATTTCTTGCATATTTGATGGTGCAGTGGTACTATTGTTGCCTCACAGCTATAGGTTTTCTGGTTTGATTCTTGGTTGGGGGTGGCTTATGTCTGGAGTCTGCATCTCCTCCCTGTGTTTGTGTGAATTTGCTCTGGTGCCCTGCCATTTTACAAAGACGTGTCGGCAGTATTAATCCCTGCGTCTCTGCTGAAAATTGTTTTTGTTCTGTCCGCAGTAAAATTGACAGGCATTTGAATTTCAGACTTCAGGTTTCTGAATGTTTAATTTCTTGCATATTTGATGGTGCAGTGGTACTATTGTTGCCTCACAGCTGTAGGTTTTCTGGTTTGATTCTTGGCTGCGGGTGGCTTATGTCTGGAGTCTGCATCTCCTCCCTGTGTTTGTGTGGATTTGCTCTGGTGCCCTGCCATTTTAAAAAGATGTGTCTGCAGTATTAATCCCTGCGTCTCTGCTGAAAATTGTTTTTGTTCTGTCCGCAGTAAAATTGACAGGCATTTGAATTTCAGACTTCAGGTTTCTGAATGTGTAACTCCTTGCATATTTGATGGTGCAGTGGTACTATTGTTGCCTCACAGCTATAGGTTTTCTGGTTTGATTCTTGGTTGGGGTGGCTTCTGTGTGGAGTCTGCATCTCCTCCCTGTGTTTGTGTGGATTTTCTCTGGTGCCCTGCCCTTTTACAAAGACGTGTCTGCAGTATTAATCCCTGCGTCTCTGCTGAAAATTGTTTTTGTTCTGTCCTCAGTAAAATTGACAGGCATTTGAATTTCAGACTTCAGGTTTCTGAATGTTTAATTCCTTGCATATTTGATGGTGCAGTGATACTATTGTTGCCTCACAACTATAGGTTTTCTGGTTTGATTCTTGGTTGTGGTGTCTTCTGTGTGGAGTCTGCAACTCCTCCCTGTGTTTGTGTGGATTTGCTCTTGTGCCCTGCCATTTTACAAAGACGTGTCTGCAGTATTAAACCCTGCGTCTCTGCTGAAAATTGTTTTTGTTCTGTCCACAGTAAAATTGACAGGCATTTGAATTTCAGACTTCAGGTTTCTGAATGTTTAATTCCTTGCATATTTGATGGTGCAATGGTACTATTGTTGCCTCACAGCTATAGGTTTTCTGGTTTGATTCTTGGTTGGGGTGGCTTCTGTGTAGAGTCTGCATCTCCTCCCTGTGTTTTTGTGGATTTGCTCTGGTGCCCTGCCATTTTACAAAGACATGTCTGCAGTATCAATCCCTGTGTCTCTGCTGAAAATTGTTTTTGTTCTGTCCGCAGTAAAATAGACAGGCATTTGAATTTCAGACTTCAGGTTTCTGAATGTTTAATTCCTTGCATATTTAATGGTGCAGTGGTACTATTGTTGCTTCACAGCTATAGGTTTTCTGGTTTGATTCTTGGTTGGGGTGGCTTCTGTGTGGAGTCTGCATCTCCTCCCTGTGTTTGTGTGGATTTGCTCTGGTGCCCTGCCATTTTACAAAGACGTGTCTGCAGTATTAATCCTTGCGTCTCTGCTGAAAATTGTTTTTGTTCGTTCCGCAGTAAAATTGACCGGCGTTTGAATTTCAAACTTCATGTTCTTCAGAATACATAGTAGCACAACCTTTTTTTCTAGCAATTTTCTAAGTTTATAAGATGAATATTTTAAATTTGTCCCTATTTTTGGGACTGTATTCCCCCATTATTGGCTTTGTCCAGGTTTTTGTGCTAAGGTTGACAGCTATGGCAAGAACTGAATTCACTGAATATGTTTGAGGGCTGTATTCCCTCATTACTGGGTTTGTCCAGGTGTTTTGTACTAAGAGGTTGACAGCTATGGTGAGAACTGAATTCAATAAATGATAGCCATTTAAGTTTCAGTCTTCCTCTCTTTTACAAAGCAGATGATGTGGCGTAGTGGTATGTTACTCTGATTGTTTTTTGCTCAGGGACCTTGGCAGTAAAATGTATGCTGGCAACACAACATTTTAGTCTAGCAACTTTCCAAGATTATATAAGCAATGTTTAATGTGTCCCTGGCTTTTGGGCTTTTGACCCCCCCAATACATTTTGGCTTTTTCCAGTTTTCTTGAGCTGCGAAGTTGAGATGCAGTTGAGTATTGAGTAGATTTTACAAGGAGCTGAGAGCTGCAGGGGAATAGATGTTTAGTGCTACTGCTTTGCCTAGTTAATACTATAGCACAACAGATTGTGTACTTGCTTTTGATGCAGAAGGCTGTGGGTTCTACTCCCACAAGGGGTGAATGCTGCTGTACTGAGAATGTTCTCCTTGGTGAAGATACTAACTATGAGTCTGTTATCAGTTTGCCATCCATTTCCTCTTGCAATATTATTACTAGCTTATCATTTTTAATGTAATATAGGCAATTTATTCCTGAGGGGCAACAGACACTTTATTTTTTGATTAAACCATGAAATATAAAGGTGATTGCTAGCAGCAACCGCTTCATTAGTTACATATTTCTTTAATGTGGAATTATTTAGATGACTTACTTCAGAGATTGTGCATATTTACTGATAATGGACTGTAGAATTGTGCATATTTACTGATAAAGGTGGACTGTAGAATTGTGCATATTTACTGATAATGGTGGACTGTAGAATTGCGCATATTTACTAATAATGGTGGACTGTGGAATTGTGCAAATTTACTTATAATGGTGGACTGTAGAATTGTGTATATTTACTAATAATGGTGGACTGTGGAAGTCTGAGTAGACTTTTTTATGATAAATGTTCTCAACTGGGCAGTTTTGCCATTATGGGTGCATATGGTTTGTTTCATTGCTTACTGGAAAAATGTTCAAAACAAATTTAAAACACCCTCTAACAATTGTATTGTATTGTACAAGGAATATAATTTTAGTACAATGAGGAAGGTGTATCAAAGAGCACACGTATGTTTCATATGCAAGGGGCCTATGATTTGAAAACAGCCCAAAATTAATCTTTATCTGCCACTGGCAAAATGTATTTTCTTTGAATGTGGGTTTCAATGCTGTTTCAATGAATGTGAGTTTCAAGGGCAGAGAAGTTTTAATGCTAAGTTTTCATTGTGAGACTGCATTGCTTTGTTTAACAGATGACTTAGTGTTTGTGCTGTAAAATACAAAATAAAACTTTCAAATGAAGTCCAACTCATCATAGAAGTAAAGCAGTATGCACATTAGTGTTTATGGTAAATGGGGTGAAATAGCCAAGTAATGGTTCATTGGAATGGCTGCAGAGGCTCCATTCAACCATTATTTTGTCAGGGGGGAAGGGCAGCAAGCTCAGACAGGCCCAGCTGAACTATACCTCCCAACTGTCCAGATTTTCAAAGAATGAATAGATTTTTGCTTCTTATTTTTGGTTTGTTCTTCATAAAATTTGTAGTTTTCTGGCAAATCATTTAGGAATTAAGTCACTAAATAATAAGTTTCAGACTTCATAACCTTCAGAAAAATGCATGTTAAAGTAAGAGCTGTTCTATCAACTGTCTCAATTTATACAAGAGCAATTTTTAGTACTGTTTATATGTGCCCCCAATATATTTGTCATTGTTCAGATTTACTGCATTAACAGGTTGAGAGGTACATGCAAATAAATTGCTTTATAAAATTAGGCATAGCCAACCTCTCAACTGTCCCCAATTTTTGGCTCAAAATGTTGCTCTTCTCCCTAATAATCCCTCCGCAAAATAGCAATTTTGGAAGAAAACATGGAGGGTTTACAATTAAGAAATAACTGTAATAATCAAAGTTATAGATTACTTGAAATGCATGTAGATTCTTTTATTTTGTCAGCTGCTCAAGGTAGCAGTACTAATATTAAAGTGTCCCTTCTTTGACAGGTAGTAGCTGTATTGTGTGTCTATTTTATATTTTTGCATCACATTTTTGGTCCATTTTTCATAAAGTTGTGTTTTTTGGCAAGTTAGTGACAAATCACTAAAGACTGAAGTTAGAAAATGACAGACATTTGAGTTTCAGATTTTATACCCATCAGAAAATTCATACTAATGCAAGACCTATTCTATTATCTTTCTAAGTTTCTTAGAGCAATATTTAAAAATTGTCCTTATTTTTGGGCCTTTGTCCCACTTCTGTGTATGGCTTTGTCCAGATTTCATGCTCTTGAGGTTGAGAGGTATGACAAATGTGTCAGGGCCATCACAGTCAGCCAGAGAGATTTCAAATTGTGACATGCTTGTTGCACCCCACTCCCCCATGTAGTGACTCTGGATGTGTCCAAGCAAGGCAAGGAGTAGTTGTATCTACCTTGGATGGGGAGGACACACTGCATAAGTACTACAGTGGCTTTTCATCTGTCCTTGATTTTGCAGAATGGTCTGGTTTCTGTCATATTTTTGTACTGTTGATTTATGCTTATTACTCAGATTTATGCTTATTACTCAAAGTGCCTGTTGCTCTGTGTTTAAGTAGCAATGCTTTAATGACCGTAAGGTAAGTTTGTCTGAGATCGTAAGATGCAAGTAAGCTTTAATAAGCATACTGTTAAAGAACTGCCAACATTGAAAGCCTTTCTGTTGTTGCCATGCAGAGAATACTTGACTAGATAATGTATAAGCCTTGGGTATTAAAGGACAGGATTCCATTATTTTAAAAAGCTCATTACACTTGTTGGAGACTTCCAGTCATCTCTACAGACTTTACCCGTAAACTAAATACAATGCCAATCATGTGTGGTCCATAACCTGTACAGTAATCCTTTAAGCAATGTATCTTGAGCTTGTTTCTTGTTTGCTTTTCATGTTTTACTTTTATTATGTTTTCCCCATGAAACAAGTTGTCAGGCAGCAGGTCTTTTTTGGATAAAAAACATTTTTACAAGTGGGGGCATCACATAGATTTCTACTTTCAGCATGTTACTTGGTACTTTAATAAAGCTGAATATATTATAATTAGAACTGCAGTGCAAGGAGAAGTGGTTTGAGTTGAGTGCTTCTGGTTTTTCTTATACTTGATTTTGACTGGCATTCCAGTAATGTATTTAAAAAGTAATTTATTTTTTCATGCCTCACAACCTTTTGTTTCCATCTAGATATTAAGTAAGCTGTCATGCAGCCAATGCATTGAAATATTTTTATTCTTCTACACTTATTTTTGTCTTGATTGGACTTTCATAATGATGGTTTGCCACCCAGGGCAGCGTATTTAATTAAAGCTAGTTTTTTGTGGTTTTGTGCATAGCTCCTCCCCTTTCTGGTTGATCACACCCCCTTCCCTTGACCCCGCCCATTCAGCTGTCTCCTGCAGCCCCCCTGTGATTTGAAGTCACCAGCCACCACTAATATAACCTGGAATACTACTCATGTTTGAAACAAATCCAAAGTGAAATAATTGTGGTACTATTCATGTATATCCAGCTGTCCCATACAGTATACTCACACCCATTGCTACTGTAATGACAGCACATAGAAGCATATTGTGTAGAGGGAATTAAGTACACATTAAAGATGTCATTACCCTGATATTTTATCAGACTGGAATGTGATCACTGGTACCAGAGATAAGCTATGCTTAGCAGATTTCAGCATTGCTTAAATATAAATGCTAAGCAGATTTGCGCACTGGTAAGCAATGCCTACATGGTGTAAGTGCCTGTACATTTAACCGTACATTAGCAATGCTTACCATTGGGCAAACCCATTCAAACATGCTCAAAGCTGCTCAAAACTGCCTTAATCACTCTGTATCCAACAGTATTTGCTCTGCTTAGCAACAAAATAAGCAGTCCTTGTAGATCTTGAACCCAGAACCCTGTATACCACAGTTTATACAGCTTACCAGTAATCCACCTCTGCTGTACTGGTTGAGGATCTTTTCTCAAACATACCATTCTTTACAGCCAGTTTACAATAAGGAAGAGACAAGTGTGCAATTAGGAAGGATTGGTATCTATAAATGTATTATATATATATATATATATATATATATATATATATATATATATATATATATATATATATATATATATATGTATATATATATATATATATATATATATATATATATGAATAGAAACATACATAGAGAGAGAGTGAGATATGTAGGGAGATCCCATATATGTGTACAACAATATATATATATTACCAATAAATACTGAGCTGTACATAATATATATATATATATATATACATATATATATATATATATATATATACACACACACACACACACACACACACACACACACACACACGTATATATACATAAATATATATATATATATATATATATATATATATATATATATATATATATAGATATACACATGTCCAAAAATGCCCATGCAAACATATGCTGCTGATAGAACACCACCAACTGGGGCAGCGTATACAGTTGGATACAAAAGCAGCCATGACACTCACATCTGCCCCCCCTACAGTCCAAATAAATGAGTGAACAGTACACTGCTACAAAATCATGATAGGCCATACAAATGGCCAGACATACAACAATCACTTAGCAAAACAAATGAAATGTCTGAACATAGCAAAGAAAAATACAACCAGCCAGTAATTCACACACATTTATTATACTCTGATGTCTTTGTTAAAGCCTTCAAGGAGTAAACATCACCAGAAATCCATGCCTTAATCTCAAGAAGCAATTAACACCTAATTATATAATTGAATACACAGTCTCCAATTACATTCATCATTTATCCCCTTACTGGATAAAGTATCACAGTTAATATTAATACATTGAAGTCTATACATAATTGTCCTTTTATGAATGTTTCATCACACTGAGGAACAGATAATTTCAGAAACCGTACCTTGAGACCCACTACTGTCACTATGGTATGATTTATTCAAATGTACAGCTATAGAACTGACATATTTCTTATCAGTAATATGTCTGACATGTTCTAACATCCTAGTTTTAAAACATGTGTTACTGTCTCCCACATAGAATATGTTACAAGGCCATTTAAGTGCATTCTCTATCCACCTACCTCTTGAATGTACAGACTTCAACATGTTTCAAAGCCATTCCTCTCAGTAGGAATTACAGCACTAAATAATGATATACCAGTATACCTTTCCACGTACTACTGTATGACATCTGGATAAAGTCTGACCTAATTGGTGGACAGAAGCCCAGATACATGGCCATACATAAAATATTGCTGTTATTCACTAAAAAAGTTGCTGGTGTTACAGGGTTTGTTGTAACATATCTTTTCTGAGGGATATAAAGTCAGAAAAACAAATGGATGTTGCCATCTACATAATGCAATCACCAGAGTATGCTACTGATTTGCCAAGGACAACACCTGTCTGGGGAGCAGCCCATACATATTAGGCTATCCTTTGACCATTATGTGGATGGCCCTACAGTTGAGAGCTATGCAGAGACAGAACTTTGTCAGACGAAAACCCATGCAGAAGTAGCATGTGTAGACAAACCCTGTTAAACTAGCCATATTCCAAACATATAACAGCAATACTCACAATCTGCTCCTAAGTCTTGAACCTTCCCCTCCATTTAGTTGGCTTGTCTCCACACATCTTGTTGTAAGAGGTAGTAGCTCACACAACTCCAGGATTTCTCCCTCCACTGGTATGGGAAAGGGCCAATGCCCACATGGAGTACACATTTATAGGAGTGTGTTGCCATGACATTGGCTATTAGAAGAACTACACAGCTGCTCTGCATGCAATTAACAAGTGGGGAACCCCAATAGGTGCACAGGCCATCACCTGGTCATGAGCATCACCTACAAAAGCCATGATGCCACCTATTCAAACCAGCTCTATCCCTGTAGTGCACAGAGAGAGAGAAATAACAAATGACACATAAAGTGGAAAAGAGAAGAAAGAAAAAAGATAAAAGGAACATGTACGCAAGTAATTGAATGCAGTGCTTGGTCTGTAATCTTGGGAAATATTATTTGGAGGAATATATGTCCCAACAAGACATACTGCACTAATGTCCTGCTAAACAGCTGCTATGGCCATAGCATCTGACCCTGTTGGCAGTTGGAGATATCACAGACATACCTCTCAACTGTACAGATCCTCACAGAATGTCCACATTTTACCATCATGCATTTTTGTCTGTTCCTCCTGAGATCTGTACTTTTCTGGCAAATAGCTGGGTATTGAAGTCATCAGGTAATGACAAACATTTGAGTTTAAGACTCCACATCATTAAGAATATTCACTGTATTGCTAAATGTATCATTCTACAAACTTCCTATGTTTGTAACAGGTATATTTAAAGTCTGTCCCTATTTATCCTTCCATCATTTTAGGCATTGTCCAGATGTGATGCTCTGAGAGGTTGTGAGGTGGGATCACAGCTCAGGACCTTGACTAACAATGGAAAGGACAGCTCATATATGATAACTGCAGGGGTGTCTGTCAAACAGTTGTGACTGTACCACTGCTAGGCCAGTTAATGGGATGTTTTCCATATCTCTGTTACCTGTGATTATGATTATGACACATCTTTGCCTTGTAAACCTAAGACACCTATAGAGGGCATGTGCATTGTAGAGTACTGTTGCAGACATGTGTTGAACTGCATGTGATATAGTCAATTAATAACATTCAAATGTACAGTGTTCTGCTGGACAATAAGCACATTTGTGACTGATATCTGTAGTTACATACACATATACCTGTGTTATGTCAGCCAAACCATTGGCATGTCTGTAAGCAATGGCAATGTAACATAATAACCTAGGTATGACTATTGGACATCTTCCAGGTGATGTCAAACCCTACTGTGCAATCAATGTACTAATGTATGGTGCAGCTATATTAATACAGTATCTATACTGATGTCCCTTTTGACACCCATTTATGTGTGCCATTGTCCAGACGTACTACTGTAACATGTTGAGAAGTATGATTGAGCAGCAAGACTGTAAATACAGTGTGCCATACTAACATTCTACAGAAATGTATACCAGGTATCCTCTGAGCACATGTATGTATGCATATGTTCAGCTGGATGGCAAAACTAATCACATGGGTTTCAAGCAGTCAGGTAAATAGGTTGTGTATGTTGCACATGTGTAATATCAGTGTCAGTGCATACAACAGACATATATGTGTACAGCTACTGGTGGTTGCATTCCCCCGACACTGATGCGGGTACTGGAGTAGGCATGATTATCAGGTATTCATCAGAGAAATGTCCACCTGTGTTATGACCCTCTGTCCATGCCTACCACTACCAGCTATATCAACACCTATATACAGTGGATATCACAAGTGTACAGACCCCTGTTGGAATGCCAGGTTTGTGTGATGTATGACAATCTGACCACAGAAGATCATTTCATAATGTTTCTCATCTTGAATGTGACCCCTAACCTGTACAATTCCATTGAAATACAATCAAAGATGTTTCTAGGAAGGTGAGCAACTATTGCCAAGTGAAGATGTGCCATGATGTTAGAGTCCGGACCAAGACAGATGAATGCTGTAACCATCTCAAGAGGTGCATACACAAGTTTAAGGTTGAGTACACTCATTCAGCTGGATTATTGTACTGGGTATTATTTCCATATGTTTTCACAGACCCGATTGTTATGTTTTCAATTGAATTGTACAGGCTATAGGTCACACTACAGGTGGGAATTGTTATGAAATTAGTTACTGTGACATCATGTTCCAATTGCAGAAATACCAGGCAGTGTATCAGGGGTGTGTACCCTTCATATCTACTATAGCTATATAGGCACAGCAGTACCTGACCTGTATATCCAGCCTCCACCAAAGTAGAGTAATCCCCTTTGGTGGACAGCAGTAATACACAAACCACATAATAGGTTGCTACATTGGCTGTACAGGGAGACATAGGTGCAGGCAACAACTTTGAAGTGAGTTCACCTATATCAGATCAAGCAGGTAATTTCACAGGTGATGTCCTGTAAGGCTGACTATGACTATGAATCGGACATATTCACATCACCAAGGAGAATTTCAGCCGTGTCTCCACATATGTTGTAAGTCTCAGATGAAACAACACAATTCACCCTGTACTGGGAGTAAAGAACACCTCATACACACATGCCATGGATATAGGCAACCTGCATCACACAGATTAGGTGGAAACATCACCATACTGTCCACCCCAGTCCTACACTGAGATATGCACATCAACCACACTCCTCCCCTTAGCAATGGTGGGCATGTACATATTGCCTACTGATGGCAACAACAGCATATCTCCATGGGGCATAATAACATTAGTGTCTGCCTCCTACATGAACTCAGGCATGTGCTCAGAGCTCCATCACACACCACAGTCAAACATAGGCCTGCCAGCATACACACACCATCCGCATGGAAGAAGACCACTGTCAACCCTCTACATAGAAATGAATGGAAGATAGAGGATTATGCAATCAAGTGTCCAACATTGGGGGGGAATAAGATAGCTCAGGGACAGGTGTGTAATGCAAGCTGCTATAACCATGATCGCTTGGAGGTTTTGCGTGTTGTCTGGATTATTTGCATGTTATATCCCCTGTTGATGGGCATTTTGACAACCGTATGAGGTCCTGTGACCTTTTCCTGCTTATGTCTACCAGGTAACATGCAGACTGCTCACCTACCAGCATTCTCTGTTGGGGAAACAGACATCATCATCCAATATGTGATTGGACATTATGCCCTGTCATGTGGATGGAGAGCAGAAGATGTGCGGGAGAGGACTGCCCTGTGGAACAGTGTGATCAACAGGGTAAATTATGTCGGCCTGACAGCAGAACTTATGTGCATGTGCAGTATTGGGTCAATGACCTCAAATGCCATGCCCATCAATGGGCTGCTGCTGTAATGAGGGACAGGCTAGCCACAGGTGGGGGCCCAGCCATCCAGCCCCCAATGGCACCCACCAAGGAGCTCCTCACCACACTTAGGCCACATGCCGAATGCACAAGCCATGAAGCTGAGTGAAGCATCATGGAGATGGGCTGCACACGCATACTGGATGAGGAGTGTGCAGGTAAGGGCCCAGTGAGGATTAGTACATTAATGTATCAGACATACATGCATCTTTATTGTATCTACATACATGTGTCAAGTCTGATTGCAGTTGTGGATGGGGTTTTCTAATTCACAGAGGTGCACATCTATGGTGAGGGCAGGACATTGTGTATTATTGTGGTTAGTACTGTAGATGTGCAGACATGCTGCATCCATCCTATACCAAGGCCACATGTGCGTCTACTGACAATAACTCCCTCTCACAACTACCTAGGACTCTCTGGTCTGCATATGGGACAGCAGCCTGAAGCTGGTGAGTATTACATTGTTCTCTAGTTGCCTGACAATGCCCCAGGCATGTGAAGCACATGCAATTTACCATGCACACAGCCATCAGTAATAGCTATATTGCCTTTTGTAATAGCTATATTGCTTGTTGTGAATGTTCACTTGTGCTGGGGTTAACTGTATTGCATCACAGTGGCCACCACTGAGGCCTATATAATGTCAATTCAACATTCCTTTAGCATACCTCACAGCTTGTCAGTGCCAAGAGGTCTGGACAGAGGCCAGCAAATTGTGCTGGACAAACAGCCTAAGGTAAGGTCATGCGTGACACATTACTGGTATGCAGTGGATATAAATTGTGTACACACCCCTCTTAAGATGCAAGGTGTTCCTGTCACATACTTAATTAGGACAACAATATGACAGTTCACACCTCTTTCAGCCTTTAATGTGACCCATAACAGGTACAGTTCACTTGTAAAACCAAGCATCTGTACTCATGTATTCCACCTACAAGGCAGATCACCTATGAGGGCAGCAGACATCCTATCAGCATGATGTTTCAGTCAGGTATGATACCTCATGCTGCCATATGTGTCAGTATACTCACTGTGGCCTATATGCCTATAATATCACATGCAGGGGTATTGTTAAGGCACACAGACCACTTCTGACACCATACAGGTTTCAAACATATGGATGTTCCAGACACATCTGTACAGAGGACTGTACAATGGTTTAACCTGCTGCATATGAGGCAGAGGCTGTCAACACACTCTATAAAGTAATGGCAGTGGGAGGTGGTCACCAGCTGTTTATGATATACACATCAAAATGCTATAAGCAATGCATGATATGATCCTCACACACACACAGTTGCCAGCATTAGGATTAGAACTCCAGTCTATCTAAGTATTCTTACTATAGTGCTACACAGTTATCAGATGTGACACAGAGGTTACATGGTTCTACCTCTTCCAGAGGTACTTCTAAGGTGGATGGCATCAACAGGTCTACTAAATTGGAGTGAAGGGAAGTGTAAAGGGTGGTACACAGGTCAAAAATGGAATGATCCAGAGAGTACATGACTCACACACTTGCCAGTACTGGGATTAGAACTCTTGCTTATCTAGGTATTCATGCTATAGTGTTATGCAGTTATGAGACACACCACAGAGCATTTCCTGCTCTACCAAAGGTACTTCTGAGGTGGATGACATCAACAGGTCTACTAAACTGGAGTGAATGGAAGTGTAAAGGGTAGTACACAGGTAAAAAATGGTATGATCCAGACAATAGATGATTCAGACACACACTTGCCAGTATTGGGATTAGAACTCCTGCCTATCTAAGTATTCTTACTACAATGCTATGCAGTTATGAGATGTGCACAGAGTTTAAACATAGCCAACTCTACTAAAGGTACTTCTGAGGTGGATGACATCAACAGGTCTACTAAATTGGAGTAAAGGAAAGTATAAAGGGTAGTACACAGGTCAAAAATGGTATGGTCCTGACAATACATGATTCACACACACCTGATAGTATTGGGATTAGAACTTCTGTCTATCTAGATATGTCTACTATAGTATTGCACAGTTATCATGCATGCTACAGAGCTTTCTGAGATTTCAGCTGGCCACAGCTGCTGATAACTTGCACAGCTGTGGTAAAGTATTTCAGGTGACAGTCAGTCTGCCTTCTGTTCCACCCGTACATCATGCTAGTTCTTTCTGTCTTGCACTTCAACTAGCATTATGGCTTGGCACTTCAGGTTATTGTATCATGAAGTGTGACACACTTGTGAGCTGTCAGCAGTACTCATTCATCACAGATGTAGCCCCAGTACTTACTAGCTATGTCCACCCCTCCTGGCATGTTTGAAGGGTGATTATCTGTGCTTTCACCCATTAACCTGGTGCACATGCCATTCTGGGGCACCGTTGGAACGGTCGCATGTAGACAGACTACCCTCCCATCTAAACTACAAATACTCAGACCTGTGAGGGTTGCCCATATATCACCTAATTTGGACATATGCACTCTCCAGCAAAGGCTAGACTAGCAAGGCAAGAGGATAAGATTAACACCTGCACCACACCATGTGGAACATGTAGCTCACTATGACACCCACTTTGACAGTGAAACGCCACACAACCATCTTCCCAGAGGCACTCAATGGACATCGACCAAATCAGCACAGACCAGCAAGGCAAACACCCACTCAGACACCGCGACATGGCACATGCCAAGGGACACATATTTAACCTACACAGTGTGCCCCCAACCTAAGCCCCTAAGGCTAACCACCTTGCACAATACAGTAATAATGGGTAACTAAATACTGAGGCACACACATCCCACTCACTATGTTGAATATGGAGCAGGTAACAGCCAAATATCAGTCACATGCCAGCATCTAACACATGACACAGCCAGTCATGTCACTCCACAACAACTACAAGTATCACTCTGTATCCATGTGGGTGTGAATGACTTGTGACACACCTTCCTGGATTACATGACAGGAGACATGGTTGAAATATCTGATTATGTGGTTCAGGCAGGTGTGACAGTAGCCCTGGGAAGTATACTGCTGTCACCCAGAATTATGCTATGGTACTATCAGCAGATGGTTGACTGCAACATTGGCTTACATGTTAAGTGTCATTCTCAGGGGATCCAGGAACTTTCTGCTTGGGATGGCATGATTGACAGAACCCAATGACATGCCATGGATGTCCTACATCTGTCACTGCTGGTTTGCCAGACACTGGCTACGTGTCTTGCCACCCCTATATTGCCTCATTAGGCAGAGTTCCTAATGTTATTACCACCATAACAGCTACACATGTATGCAATCTGAGGGTCATGCCGCTCAACAGTGGACATCTGTCAGGATGCAGTCACTCATAGTTGTTGGAGTGGAGGACACATGTCTGCTGTAATGGAGAGGTGGTTCACAGCAGCAGACAGCAGACCTGCAGTATCAGGCTATGATGCATTCCACAGCTATCAGCTCCAAACATGGACCACACCACACCTCCACAGGTGGTGTCTCCATATTCATTATGGACAGGAGCACCTCCAGACAAGTATCCCATCATAATGCACTGGAGATATGTCTGGTACAACTGTCTGGAGTTAATAGTGCAATCCAGACCATAGCTTGCTATGGGGCCACATCTATGTCCCTAGACTGTCAATGCACATTCCTCAACATCCTGCCATCTCTGATGATCCAATGCAACACTGACATAGTACAAGTCTTAAACTACCCCTCCATCTCCCGGGGAATGTAGCCAATCGCCAGTACAGTGGCCCAACACTTCTGGGATTTATCATTTCCATTGCCCCAGACCAGCTCATACTGACCCCGGGTAGAGGATGCAACAATTTTGACCGGTGATCACCACTTAAATATGGGACTGTTGCTCATTCCCAGATGTCATCCCTGCATGGAGAGATTCACACAGGTTTTAATCAGTATGGAACTCAACATGTCAGCCACACCCCCACAAAGATAACCACCTGGAAAAAACTCTCCAAAGCTGACTTTGTAGCCATAAAAACAGGGATGGATGTCTTCACTGCACCCATGGCAATGGGATGCAGCTGCATGACTATGGAGTCATACACATAGGCACTGTACAAACAGGAACATGAATGCATGGTACTAGCCAGAGCCAACAGAACCTAGACACTGTTCTCCAAACACTGGGAGACAATGTGATGATCCTCTTCCATTATTAAAGTGTACATCAGAAGGAGGACACTGTTGCAGGAAAAGGTGGTGTCCCATGACTGTTGATCTCCCTTATTAGCCTTAAGCCCAACTTTGGATCCCTCATGGAGTCCCAGACATGCAGTTATGTCAGCAGAGATGCAGCAGACACTGACAACAGTCACAACAGCCTTGATAGTTACATCAACAACCTCCACAGCATTAAACACAAGTGCTGTGAGTTACTGCACAAAGCTAATACCTATCCTGAGACAACAAATATTGGCCACAGTCTTGGTAACTCATTCACTGCCAGCTTTACACTTCTCTCCCCCCTCAAGTGAAGTGCTGAGTGAATGTGTTCTTACATGCTGTATCCCATTTCTGTTGTAGGCATCTGTGTGTCACCAGGATGTGGCCCTGCAGCAAGGCCACAGGGTATGGCAGTGTGGTGACACATCCACCATGTCATAAGTAGGGTACACTATGTGCACAATAATTCCCAGTCTGTTACACAGTGATTGCATATGCCTCACAGATTATAGGGCTGAGGGTTGTACACAGGTACTTGTTGATGTACAAAATCTATTGTAGTATGGAGAATGGTACATGTTCTAGTTTGGACACACCTCTGATTGCTAATAACCACAGCCACAGGGGTTAGTCATCAACCAAACACAATGGGATTACTAATCTCTCTCTCACACACACACACACACACACACACACACACACACACACACACACACACACACACACACACACACACACACACACACACACACACTTACTGAAATCCATAGGTTCATTGCTTCATAGTTGTGTAGTAGGTGAATGGGCCTGAAGGCTCTACAACTGTAGCCCAAGGGAATACCTTGGCATCAGGCCACATAACAATAGTCCCCAGTGTGGCTCAGGAGTATAATCACTGGACTGGTCCCCAGGGGTGGGTATTGTATCCCCATCTACTCATCCAGGTTTTGACTGTGAGTGGCCAGTGATGTGCACTGCTTCCCATGTATGTAATCTATATTCCATAACATGGACAGTGTCTGGGTTATGCACATGTCCCACATGCATGTTCTTTGACGTGTGGAGGTATGCTTGAGGTTGCTGGGGCATGTTGTGTGGACAGATTGGTATCTTCTGATGAAGCATTCCTGACCTCATTTGGTGAGACCTGGCTATGTAACTGAGGTAGTGATTGCACCTACATTGACATTATGATACGGATATTCAATCGAGTTAGTGGCGTCTGTCCATGCAGGGCATGTGTATAAGACATGGTATTCCCTTTGTGGGGTATGTTCGCAGACTCTACAGTTGTTGCAGGTGTCCAGTGAGGGACATGGCAAAAGGGCCACTGTACACATTGATTGGGCTACTGAGGGAATGGAACAGGGTGCCATGTCCTTTTACTTGCTGGATAACACACAGTCAGGAAATGTAACACATCAAATTACTTTTGGATGTCAGTGGCACTGTTGTGGTCAACGGGCATGTAGTCCACTGCAATCACACCTTGGGTACTATCTGTGAGGCAATTTGCAGGGGAACTACCAATATAGTGGTAGTTGCCTAGCCAAGTGTGTTTGTGTATGATACATGGGTGGAGAATGGTCTTTGAGTAATAAAAGAGTTGCCTATATTGTTCACTAATCCATACTGTCACATTTAGGACTGTGCATTGTCTACACCACCCTCTATGGTCTTTGACAACTGTTGGCTTTGTAATGTGGACATTGTGACATATACTAGGTCCTCCGCATAATAATTTAGCAAAACCAACCCCCAATGGATCCTGTTACACACACACACACACACACACACACACACACACACACACACACACACACACACACACACACACACACACACTTGCCAGTATAGAGTTTCAAATCCCTACCTAGCTATGTATTCTACTACAGTGTACCGCATTTATTGCATGCACCACAGAGCTTATAGGATGAATGTTGTCCAAAGGTACTTCTAAGGTGAGAAACATCACCAGCCCTCATAAATACTGGCACTGGGTGATGTAGTGGGTGAGAAATTCCAAAAAAATATTTTACTCTGCACACACATTTACATTTGCCAGGGGTAAGGTTGAAACCTCTATATAACTATACTTTTGGAAAATGATGTTACACATTTACCACATGCACCACTGATGTTGCATGGTCTAGGGTTGCCAACATGTACTTCTAAGGTGGATGATATCTGCAGGACTGCTAAAGCCAGGCACTGAGATGCATACTGGGTATAAATGAGGTGAAAACCTTTGAAGTATGGACATACATATGTACACACACAAACTCTTGCCAGGGATGCAGTTCAAACCCACACCTATGTAGTTATTGCTACTACAGTGTACTACATTTATCACATGCACCACGGACCTTATAGGATGGATGTTGTCCCAATGTAATTCTAAGATGAGGAACATCACCAACCCTTGTAAATGGGGTGATATAGTGGGTGAGAGATTTCATATAATATTTCACCCTATACACACATTTACATTTCCCAGGGGTGAGGTCCTCTACCTATCATTTTGGACCATTGTGGTGATGCATTTACCACATGCACCACTAACCTTACATGGTTTAGGGTTGCTAACAGGTACTTATAAGGTGGATGATATCTGCAAAACTGCTAAAGTCAAGCACTCAGATGAGTACTGGGTGTAAATGGGGCCGAAATCTTTAAGGTATGGACATACACATGTAGACACACAACCACTTGCCAGTGATGAAATTCAAACCCATAACTATGTAGTTATTGCTACTACATTGCTCCACATTAACCACACATGCCATGGAGCTTACATGTTGGCGAGCTCTGCAAATGTATCTTTGAAGGTGAGTCACATCAGCAGCAGTGCTACAGGAGGGGTAAGGAAAGTGTTGTAAGTGTGAATGACCACAAAATAAGGTCTCTGCAAGAGTACACACACTCTCTCACACAGACACTACCATTTACACAGGTGTCAGGACCAGGATTGTAACACATACCTAAGTAGTTTGCTATACTATAATATTACACAGTTATTGCAAGTGCCACTGAGCTTAGAAAGCTGTCCAAAAGTATCTTTAAAGGTGAGTCACATCAGCAGAAGTGCTAAAGGAGGGTTAAGGGAAGTGTTGTAAGTGTGAATGACCACAAAATCAGGTCTCTACAAGAATACACACACTCTCTTACACAAACACTCACATGTACACAGTTGCTCAGACCAGGATTGGAAATCTTACCTAATGAGTTTGCTACACTATAGTATTACACAGTTCTCACAAGCACCATGGAGCTTATATGTTAAAAAGTTGTCCAAAGGTATCTTTGAAGGTGAGTGACATCAGCAGCAGTGCTAAAGCAGGGGTAAGGGAGGTGTTGTAAGTGTGAATGACCAGAAAATCAGGACTCTACAAGGATACACACACTTTCTTACACAAAGACTCACATTTAAACAGTTGCCAGGATCAGAAATGAAACTCCTGCCTAACTAATTTGCTACACTAGAGCATCAAGCAGGTATCTCAAGTGCCACGCAGCTTACATGCTGGAGAGCTGTCCAAAGTTATCTTTGAAGGTGAGTGACATCAGCAGCAGTGCTAAAGGAGAGGTAAGGGAAGTGTTGTAAGTGTGAATGACCACAAAATCGGGTCTCTACAAAGATACACACACTCTCTTACACAAAGACTCCCATTTACACAGTTGCCAAGATCAAGAGTGGAACTCCTACCTAATGAGTTTACTACACTATAGCATTACACAGTTATCGCAAGTGCCACAGAGGTTATATGCTAGGCAGCTGTTCAGAGGTATATTTGAAGGTGAATGACATCATCAGCAGTGCTAAAGAAGGGGTAAGGGAAGTGTTGTAAGTGTGAATGACCACAAAATCAGCTCTCTACAAGAATGCACACACTCTTTCACACAAACATTCACATTATACAGTTTCCAGGACAAGGATTGGAACACCAACCTAACTAGTTTGCTACACTAGAGTATTACACAGTTATCACAAGCACCACAGAGCTTATATGTTGGAAAGCTGTCCAAAGGTATCTTTGAAGGTGAATGACATCAGCAGCAGAGGGGTAAGGGAAGTGTTGTAAGTGTAAATGACTACAAAATTGGGTCTCTACAAGGATCCACACACTCTCTTACACAAGCACTCATATTTACACCATTGTCAGAATCAGGATTGGAACTCCAACCTAACTAGTTTGCTACACTATAATATTACACAGTTATCACAAGTGCCACAGAGGCTATACGTTAAGGAATTGTCCAACTGTTTCTTTGAAGGGGAGTGACATCAGCAGCAGTGCTGAAGGAGGGGTACAGGAGAATTAGTGAGTATGAATAACCTCAACCACATTCATCTAGAAACACACACACACTCACACACAAATTTACATTTGACAGGACTGAGATTACAACTGCTACATGGATACCTATTTGTACTGTAGTGTTACACAGTTATCACAAGCACCACTGATACTATAGGGCTGAGGGGTAACCAAAGGTATTTCTACAGTGAATTACATTGGCACATCATGTGATGTAGGCCAATGGGATGTGCAGTGGGTGGGCCAGGCCTCATAATGGGATTCTCTCTGTCGCTGTCTGTCTTTCTCTTTCCCACGTCTCTGTGTGTGCATGTTTGACATATTATATTATGTTGGCCTTAGATATTCATGTGTATTCCTATCCAGTGTGTGTGTGTGTGTGTGTGTGTGTGTGTGTGTGTGTGTGTGTGTGTGTGTGTGTGTGTGTGTGAAGTATCAGTGGTGTACAATTTGGTGTGTGTGCAGACAGCTGCGAATAACCGATATCTGTCGCCCGCTGTGTTGTGAGACATGGACTTTATTTCTTTAAGTGTAGGAGCATGCCCAATATGACCTTCTATACTGAGTGTGTGCATCCATTCCAGGGAAGGTTGGATTTCAGTTCAGGGTTTTGTGTGTTGCAGCTACACCTAGCAAACTGTTTCTGCAGGATATCTGTACATAGGTTGCCAATATGGAGACACAATGGGCTTAACATACAAGGGATACTGTAAGTATTGCTGTCTGTGCTGCTTGTGTGACATGTTTGGTTGTAGCATAGATATTCTGACATATGTACTGTTTTACACTGTGATGTGTCATATCATCAACTACTGACAGTTATCATTCTTTGCTCAGTTATTTACTTGGAAATACAAGATGAATGAAGCTGAGACAAATATTCTGAGACATATAGACTACACATTCTGGCACACACCTGCCATTGTGGAAGGGGTAGCTACAGACAATAGACTGCTGATTCAGTGTAAATAGTGCAGCACCTTGTTAGCATGTTGTCTGGGGTTCCCCCTCCTTGTGCTTTTCTCAACTTCACGGAATGGTCATATCCTGCTGGGGCCATACCTCTCAGCTGTACAGCTACACCCAGGTAATCCAGAGGCAGGACTCATATCTGATCAGTTTATCTTCACATTGTGGTTTACAAGTGGTTTTGTGGCTATTCATTCATGGGTTTGCAGCCTGGAGTAGTATGGGCAGACAGAGTTTCAGTCTTTACACACTCCATGACATCCATGCTTTTACACCCACCCTCTGTTATTCTCCCATCCACCTAACATTATGTAAGCAATATCTCAGAAGTATCCCTATAGTTGGGCCTTTATTCCAGTAGTATTTATGGCCTGATACACAGTCCTTGCAGTAGGAAATGAGGAGGCATGCTACTGGCATTTGTCAACATGGACTTACATTTGTCTTCTGTTTACTGTTAGACTGTTAGTTGGGACCCCCTGGCAATCCATACATTGGCACTATGGGTGAGGCATGGGCCTTTGCCAGAAGACTGTAGACCATTTGTGAGTGCTGCAGGCCATCTGTTGCTGCTTTTCTACATGGGATTGTGGTGGGGGGGGTGCACATCTGCAGACTTTAACATTTGAAATGACTGTACTGGTATTTCGGTTACTCTGTTTGTTCCATTTCATATTGTATTGTGACCTACCATGCAGATAGTAGGCATATCAGTAGAGTCCACATGTTAGATCTTAATGGCATATATTTCAGTTTCAGACTTTTTCCCTTCAGAACTAGATTACAACTGCCAGACCTGTTGTAGTATGTCTGTGTAAGTCTGGTGGGGGGCTGTTCACCATTGCCATCATTTGGGGGCCTTAGCCCAGCCTTTCTTCGTGGTCATCTACACCTGTCCTACTGGATGAGGCTGGTGCTGGATATGTAACCCTCACTGACATCCATGTGTGTGACCTATTGACACCCACAGTTCTTTGGGCCATCACATGTACTGCAGTGTCACCTTGTGTAGTGCTGCCTAGTATGTTGACACCAGTATTTGTTATGAAGTTCCTGCTGTCCCACATATCTGTCTGCTGCTATCCCATTCAGTCACCAAATTCCCTTGCATGCTTGCATCCATATCATACATACAAGTATGACAACATACTACTCCATTCAGTAATTGATAGAAGGAGTGACTTACCTTGTTGCTGGGCCAATATTGAGGGTGGTGCTGGAGGGCTGACTATGTTGGATGCACATAGTACACTCCCTGTACATGGTAAAGCTCAGGTAGTGTCATGTTTTTGCATCCCTTTTACTGTATGTGGGAGTCGGAGAGAGGTATCAGTCCCTAGGTCCTTACAGTGTCAGTGTGTGTGCTATGCGTTGCTTCTTTGCCAAGGCCTGGGCATACTGTGCATGCCTCCTTCTGCCTACAGGGGCAGGCTCTGGATGTTCCTTCTCTGAATCCCTCTGTGCCTGTGCTGGCCTTGGCAATGGTGGGGGGCTGTGTGGCCCTGCCCCATGCTGTTCCTGTTGCAGCTGTTTCCGCAGGATCATATTGTGTAGCATGGTACATACTATGAACATTTGTGTACATGCAGCTGGAGAGTACTGCAAGGCTCCACCAAATATGTCAAGGCAGCAGAACTGTGACTTGAGCATCCCAAACACATGCTTTACAATGATCCTGGTTTGTGTATGTGTCTCATTATGGTGTTCTTGTTCAGGTGTGTGTGCATTTCTGATGGGTGTCATCAGCCACGGCTCCAGTGTATAGCCAGCATCCCCCACTAGATGGCTATATGGGATGCCCCGCCCAGCAAACGCCTGATACAGCTGTGAGCAATGCCAGATGTGGGAGTCGTGATAACTTCCAGGGCTGCCAGCACACACATTCATGATAATGCCCTGGGCATCGCACATGATCTGGCAGTTGATGGAGGGGAAGCCCTTGCGGTTTATGTAGACCCTGACCCACTCACTGGGTGGTGCTTTGATGTGAATGTGCATGCAGTCTATAGCACCATTTACCTCAGTGTATTCTGCTATATGGTGGAAGAGACCCATACATGTGGTCAGTGCCTCACGGCCGATTGGGAAATATGTGCTCATTGGCATGTTGTGTCTTGGCATCCAGGAGCTGGTGGAGTACCCTCAATGCTGATGCCTGTGAGACCCCCATGATATCCCCAGTTGGTCTTTGGATGGTACCTGTGGCTAGTATTCTTAAGCCTAGACATACCTTGGTATCCACTGGGATGGGTTCTCCTCTATTAGTTCTGTGCATAAGGCGTGGCCGGCACAGCTCAACAATTTGCTGTAGAATGTCCCTGTCCTCCCTATAGCGCTCTACTATCTCCAGCTCATGTAGGCCCTGGTAGGTTACCCTGGGTCTGTACATTCTTCTCCTCCTCCTCACTGTGGGTCAATTGCCAGCATTCTCCTCCTCACCACCCTCAGTCTCTAGCACATATTGATGGAGTAGAGCAGCAGCAGCCTCTAACATTTTTAGTTAGTTTTGCCAGTTAAAAATCTTCCATCTGTGTACACTAGTGGTGTTGAGTTTGTGGGAAAAAACAGTCTGTAGGGTGATTGCATAGTTTATATTAGTGTGCTGGGCTGCTGCATGTGTAATTGGCTGAGGCTGATACATTCCACCTGCCAGCTATGCTAGTTCTCCTTGATTGCCTTCCTAGTGCTGTTTTCCCTTCTCAGCTCCTCCCTGTTTAAGCCCTGAGGTGTGCCGCACATACCCAGTGCTCAAATGTAAACAGTGCTACCATTTCATCTTTTTTTCTTTTTTTTTTTTGTTTAAAACCCGGTGCGCGGTGCGCACACCCGTTTAGACTATGTACACACTGCTCATGCACATCTGACACACCCCCTCCTTAGCTGTGCTTAGCTAAGGGCAAACACGGACCACAGAGCTCCAATGAGCTTACAGAAAGCATGATACACCACCTTATGAAGTCATTCAGCTCTTATTCTTGTATTGTTGTATTGCTGCACCTACATGGTTAGGTACAAGCTGACACTTTGAGGAAATCAGTTGTTTACCCCAGTGTGTAAGTCCTTAGTTACTGCACTTAGATGGACCCTATCCCTTGGCAACCAGTGCTCCTTAGTATTGTTTACATTCTGCGTACCATTGACTACAATGGCAAAATGCAGAATTATCTACTTTTCTCATTTTTTTTTTATTTTCGGCACAATCCCATTTGCGTGCCGCTGCCCTTAGCTTAAATTGCTGTTGTTGTTTGTCTTTCGGCCTTTTCCTGGTAAGGGGTCACCACAGTGGAACTCCGGTCCACTAATGATTGGCAGTAGATTTTTTTACGAAATGCCGAGGTGCCAGCTCGATGCCCAACCTTCAACGAAGGCACACCCATTTACGCACACATGTCTTTCAAACACTACCCAACCGCGAGGAGGACATGCAGACTCCACACAGAAGGCACTCACAAGCCATGCCGAGAATCGAATGGGAGAACCTCTTACTGTGAGGTAACAATGCTACAGCCGTACCACCGCGGCATCTCTAAGCTTAAACTGCTGTGATCGGCCAAAAAAATAAGTTTAATTTTATAAAAAAATAAACTATTATTAATACCAATGGCCTTGTATATGGCCATTGGCATGTGTGTTTGACTGTAATACATGCTTTCCATGAGCTGCCCTGCCTCCGTTTGCTTAGATGCAGACATGCATTCATTTACTAACTAAATACATTTCTGCTCTGACACTGTTCCTGCAAGGAGTCTGGCCAGCTTCGTGGATCGCAAAATCACCTAATTTGCATATTTTTTATCAGCAAATGAGATGATTTGCATCTCACATGGCTTTTCCTGGATTGCTTGGCAGCCATTTTCCATGCAGGAGCTCCTACACTGTTCCTGCATGGAAAATATCCGTTCGTGAATCCGGGGTTGACTGTCAGTAAGATAGCATAACTTGAAGTCATCATGGCCTCCCACTGTGACATCATTAACTACTTATTGGAAAAAATGTATACAAAATAAAATAAATTTATATTGTTTAATATCATTTTCAAAACAATAAACCAACAAACTGATTTATCTGCAAGAGAATCTAGAAGTGTCAGACAGATAATCAATAAAGTTGAACAGACCTAAATAATGTGTGGTAACTGTATACAGATTAATATTATCACATAATGAAAGCATAAATTTCAGTAAGATTAACAGGTCTCAATTTTAAAATAAAATGTGTGGGATCATTAAAATAAAGGCCATAACAACATCATCTATTTATTTCAATTTGTGCTCTCAATATGGCAATGGTTTTGTCTTTGATCTGCCTGCTGCTACATCTGGATTGAAACATTTCTCTCAGTTATCTAGATTTTAGCTGAATATCTAGATTTCTACCTCATATATTTTGTCTGTTACCCATAAACCTGACCTTTTCTGGTAAATTATTCAGGACTCAAGTCACTTAATGACAGTCATTTGTGTTTCAGACTTCTTATCTTTCAGAAAATGCATAGTAACACAAAACATATTATTTTAGCTGTTTGAAAGAACAATATTTAAAAATTTTGTCTGGCTTTGGGCATTTATTCCCCCATTAATTTTAGCTTTCTTCAGATTTCTTGCTCTTTAAGTTTAACAGGTATAGTCTGAAAGTTGAGTGCATGACTAATTTGTGGATCTTTGTTAAGCCAAAGATAGATGAAATACATGGATATGTGATCTTATGAAAATCATCCAATTGTTATGTAATTATTGCATTTTTACATAAGCAATCAACAATGAATCAGTATGCCTATACATTTTAAGTATAATATCACAGCCCACTGAAATATAGGAATCATCCCCATTCAGCATAACTAACATATCTCTTTCATAGTCCGCAATGTCCAAAAGCAGGAAACTCACTTACCTTTTGGCTTTCATATTTCTTAAAGTAAACTAGGATTAGTTCTCAAATATAAAACTACTTTCCTTTCAATATTACTTTTTTTGTAAGCTGGTGCAACTAAAATATTCGTAACATCAGTATCATAGGTTACTTCATAGATGTTAATGACATCAATAACTTCCAAGAGTAATGTGTTTGTGTGTAGGTGCATGTGCATGTGTGTGCCTGTGTGTGCCTGTGTGTACCTGTGTGTGCGTGTGTGTGCATGTGTGCATGTGTGTGTGTGTGTGCGTGTGTGCGTGTGTGTGTGGTTGTGCGTGTGTGCGCATGCATGTGTGTGTGTGTGTGTGTGTGTGTGTGTGTGTGTGTTTCAACTTACATAAACAGACTAGATTAACTTCTAGTAAACAGTTATAATCTGAAATAAGACTCTACAAGTGACATCCTCTTAGTGGGAATGAATACTATCCCCTTAGTTAGCACACTGAATACAACTGTATAGAAACTGTGTGATGATAAATTAAGAATTTTAACTGAAAAAGACTACACTTACTGCTCGCAAGAGCACTGTCCATTATCAGTTCTCATTCCATTGAGATCCATGCCAAACGCTTCCTTCATTGTATCTGTCGTCTCATGCATAATCCTGCCAGCTTTGCTTATCCCACTGCTCACAAGGCTGAATGAGTAGTTCCCAAAGCACACTCTGTCAAAAATATGGATACAAGTGTTTACACTTCTGATGGTCATACCTAAAGGTTCTCCTGTTGAACCTCCATGTTTGATGGGCTGTTTCCTTCTTTTCCATTCTCGGATTGCATTGCTTTACTCTCAAATTATTGTTCATATTTTGTATTAAAAAAAAAAAAAAAAAAAAAAAAATGGATGCAAATTCCCTGAAGGACTCTAAGCATTAGAAGTGCACTATCCTAAAAAAATAACACATTAAATGTCTGGAAGTATTAGTTTGATAACTCTCTTGCTCTAGTAGATATTGCAAAGAAAACAATTCATTTTTTTCTTTCATCCTGTCTCCATCCTCATCATCTATAGTCAGTGATGTGCATAAAATATGCTCTTCTTTGCTCCTTCACATTAGCTTCTAAATCCTCTAGTTTCCTTCATAATCCACAGTTATCCTTTTTTCATTTCAACTTCAGTTGACACTATCAATACAAACAGAGTTATGGTCAATATGGTTGCAATTAATTTAAAATATACATTCCATTTCCTCCTATTGCTCTGAAAACAATATGGAATGTGTGTAGAATATAGTATACGTAAGAATCTGCAGTTCTTACTTATGTTTTTATTAAATGTATTTGCACAATGTTTTCCATTAATGAGTTATTTTATTCTTGCATTGTTATAACCAGACTTCAGTATTTTTATTTTCACAATAGCGAAGTCAATCTATAATGTTGTCCTTGGAGCTTTTCTCCTTAGACTACTGTTGAAAATGTATCTGGCATAATTGAATAAAAGCAAAACCTATCTACAAGCTGATCAAATCTGCTGGCTATTGTCTGTACTCGTACAAGATTGCTAAGACCTTGAACTCTTTACCTGTATCCATAAGGTCAATACCTTCCCTCCCATTTTTCAAAACTACTCTGAAAGACTTCCTATATAAAATCTGGCTCTGTTCTTGTTCAAAACCAGCATAAACTATATCCCCAAATCTGAAGAAGTATCTTTTCATTTTCTTATAACTCCTTACTGTTCCTTCTGCATTTACTCCCTTGTTTCTAGCAAATTCTCTTCCCTGACTTTCTCTCTAAATATATGACAAGCCTGTTTTTTCCTGACTTCATATTGCAGTTTCTGTTTGTATTAGACTAACTTACCTTTAATTTCTCTGCAAACTGTCTAAAATGTCTCCAAATATTAAATGTCATATAACTTGTATCGATTCTTAGCCAATGTTTTTATATTATGTCTAATTGTTATTATTATTTAAACTGCAGATGTATTTGTTTTATTTTTGAAGAATGAAAAATTATTATTATTAAAATGTTTTGTAATAATTTGGAACTTTTCTTGCTGAGCATCCACCGAAAATGGGCTTCTACCCAGTCGGACTTTCCTAGTAGTCAAATGTCAAAAAATAATGTACCCTGCTGTTTCTACTCTTGGTTGGCTGCTGCTGGTTGATTTGACCCACAAACCCATAGTTTTTGCTAAGACATAGTGGAGACACTTAACCATTCAACCCAATACCATATTCATATGAAACTCTAACTGCACCTCTATAAATTGGGAATCACACATGACCCCAAACTTGCAGGCCCAGAGATTCCTGGACTTTGTAAATACAAACACCCTGGACTTGACCAGTTAGCCCATTTACCCTGTAAGGGTGCAAAAGTATTGGATCTGGTAGTCATAAATATGAGCTAACACTGCTCCTTCCCCAGTCACATGGACTCTCTGATAAGGTTAGACCATAAAGCTGTCTCCTTTGAAACAAAAATAGGTGCTGTGACCCCAGCAAATCCTGTAACAATTACGAACTACTCTAGGGCAAATGATCTATTATTAAGTGATTATCTGATAAAATTTAAGTGCCTTCAGACCTGGAGAACACAGCTTCTTATGTAGAATTCCACACAGAAATCCTGTACAATCAAGTTAATTGATGCATAGAGACAGCTGGGCTACCAGAAAGAAGGACAGAACAAACACAAAAAACAAACCATCCTGGTTGAATGCACACATAAACAGATTGTACAACAAAAGGAAAAAAAAAGTCATAGCTAAAATTAGGAAGTGTAGCACCCGGCAATATAAAAACTGTCTCATCAGCCTAATCAAACAACTAACAGAACAAATTAAATCTACCAAAGCTAATTTTGAAATAAAGATAGCCTCCCAGGGGAAAAATACACAAGAGATTCCTTAGTTATGTCTAAAACGCAAAGGCAGTACACAACAGTGTGCACAACTGATTGTTAATGGAGACACTTTCTTGGAGCCAGGAGATATAGAAAATCAGCTCAAAATTTACTCCTCACCTCCAGCTGCCCCCCAAGTAATGCCATCAAACATAATCTCCCCAACTATCACTAGGGAGCAGGTCATAAATGTATTTTCTAAGGCCAAAAACATTACATAACTGGACCCAATAATATAAAAGGATGCATCCTAAATAGCCTGATGCATGATCTAGCTGAATCTCAGGAGTCATTATGTAACCTTAACTTCCAGACAGGCTTTGTACCACATGAATGGAGAACTACAAAGTTCATACTTCTGCCCAAGGCCAATCCATCAGTGGGTAAGTCTAAGTAGTCTCATATACAAACACATGGAAAGAATTATCAGATATATGAGTAATAATGATGTAGAAACCTTCAGACATTGGATTCAACCAAGTTTGGCTTTGTCAAATGCAGATCATGTCTACTCAACCTGGTGACATTTTTTGAAAAGGTCATCTATGCAACGGATGAGGGAAAAATGGTGCATACTGCTTACCTTGACCTGGGTAAGTTTTATGATGCAATATCCTACTCAGACATTGTAAATAAAATCATAGAATTAGTTACTAGCCCTTATGTTATATGATGGATAGCCAGCTGACTCTCAGATAGGACCCAGAGATTAGGAGACCGCCTCAACAAATAGGCCAGTCACTAGCATAGTCTCTCAGGGCTCTGTGCTGCATCTGTTCCTTTTTGGCATTCACTTCTTGAAAATTAAAGCTAATGTCAAATGCTTCTAGCTGAACAATGTTGCAGAAAACTGCAAACTTGGAGCAGATATAGAATCCCTCCCAAGTTACTAAAATCCTATATGATGGACTAACACAGACAAATGACTAGTGTGACAGCTGTAGCTTAAAACTCAGAGCCAAAAACTGTATAATAGCACCTTTTGTAAAGTTGACCACCCTAGGAAACTACCTCATTGATAACATACCCAAAGTGTGGGGGCAGTTGTCAGGGATTTGGGGATGTATGTGGATAATAGCTTGGCATTTGACCAACATGTCTCTAAGGTAGTAAGGAAATCATTCTATGTTGCTCAATGTATAAGCAAGGGCATGGCATCTCTTTCCAAGGAGGTCATCATTCCTCTGTCTTCACCCCTCATAAGACTTGTCATTGAGTGCAATGTCCCCTTCATTATGTACCTGACCAGGCACATGCAGCTACTGTAACCTCCACAGAGGATCCTCACAAAAAAATATAGGGTGTAAAGAACACATCCTATGCTGATTGCTTCAAAGCCCTCTCTATATATACTCAGTTTCCTACAGACTGTTGTGAAACAATCTGTGACTAGCATACAAAGAATACTTGGATTACACTGTGGTTGGAACCTTTGCACATCTACAGAACCAGTAGGATCAGAGCTACTCAATCTAGGGACTTGAACCTTGCTTGCAATATAAATAGGACATGTTAGAGAGACAGGTATGTGTCCCCGAGAATTCTCTTCCTTTGGAACAGGCTTCCCATCTATGTAAAATAGAGTTCTTCCCTAACCCAATTGAAATGTAACCTGCACTACTGGATGGGAATTGGAAATTCACCCCAGGTGAAACACTTATGTCTATAATGGAAAGAAGTCCATATATTATGCATTAACCCCTTAAAATTACTATTATATCTCAAAATACTTAAAGGATGCATTTGGAATACATGGCTAGACTTATAAAGGCACCAGTGGGCATTAGTCTAGGAGACAAAAACCTATGAACCTATGTCATTGTATATTGATAGTAAAAGCAGAACTTGTGCTGAAAAAAGCAAGGCTTACTTGAAAAAATGTTTAAGCAGTCTTAATATAAATCAGTGTTCATAGTTTCATAGGTATATACTAGGATAACAGTCACTAGGATCTTTATAAGCCTTGCAGTGCAGTACAACCCAATTGTCTCCATATATATCATAGGCATTTATTAGGAGGGATATGTCACTTATGAAACTTAGTTCTGTTATGCTATGCATACTAATGATATTCGTGTCTCACACCTAACCATTTCCAAAAGAAAAGAGAACCACAGTTGCCTGGGCCAGGAGGCAGTCACCACAATGATCTTGGTGGATTCCTTATGAAACTTCAGAAGTAGCCTAGATATTAGTGGAACAGGTGGAAAAGCATACAGGAACACTCCTTTCCAAAGAAAAGAAAAGGTATCTGTCCTCCAGGCCTTTTTGCATGGAGACCTGGAATAAAGATTTGTCAGTTGAATGTTTTGATAGGAGGCAAAGAGGTCTACTTGAGGAGCTCCCCACAGATGAATCAAATCTTGGAAGACCCCTGATCTAGCTTCCATTCATGAGGGTCTGCCCTGGTCCTGCTCAGTTTGTCTGCTACACAATTTTTCTCTGATGGAATGTAGGATGCTTGTAGAGTGAGATTGTACTGTGAAGCTATATCACAAGCTAACAAGGCTAGTCTTCAAAAGGGGAATGACCTAGTCCCTCTTGCTTGCTGATGTATTGCATCAGTGTCTTATTGTCTGTAACTACTTGAAGAGGTGCAGTGGCCCCAAGATGGTTCAGAGTGCTGAGTGCCTTGATCAGGCCAAGTATCCCCTTGATATTTATGTGTTTGCATCTGTCCTTGGTGTCCCATACCCCTTGCACTTTTATCTCTACCAAAACTGCTCTACAAGTGAAGTCTGAAGCATCTGTGGTGACTGACTGCTTTGGAACAGAGCAGGAAGAAGAGAGACCTTAATTTAAGGATATCTGTTGTCTCCAACAAGTGATTTTTCTTCTGACAAATACCAGTACAGGGATCTGAAAAGATAAAGGGTGTTGATGCTGTGACCAAACCGATTTCAGATACCATTGTATCTTTCTCATGTGGAGTCTTGTCAGGGGTATCATGAGAATCAAAGCTGCCATGAGAACCAAAATTCTGAGGTATTCCATCACAGTGACTGAAGTCTGAGTGAAACACCATAGAAACAGATTTAAATAAAGATCTTATTTTTATTTTTATTTATTTATTTTTTCTGTAGAGGTAAAGCTCATTGAACTGAGATGTCTAGTTGACATCCTAGGAACACAATCCTGTGTGAGGAATCCATGAAATACTTTTGAATGTTCTTTTGGAATGCCTGTTTGTGAAATAGATCTCTCACCCAAGAGGGAGAGAATTCTGGCATTTTGAAAAAGACTCTGCAAAGATAAGTAAGTTGTCTAAATACAGAAAAATGTGGATACCCTGTAGCCTGAAATGAGCTATAATTTGGAGCAAAACACTTTGTGAACACTCTTGGTGCAGTATATAGTCCAAAGGATAAGGCAGAGAACTGACAATGTTCATAGGTTTATAGGTGTTTCCCAAATCTCTGACAAGTCCTGGTACCCTTGATAAGTGTAAGCAGGGGTCTGGGAGATGAACCACTAGAGACATAGGTGTCAAACCAGGGATGAATTTCCTGTACCACATCCAGTTGTCTAAGTTACACTTGAATTGGATTAAAGACAAACTCTGCTTCACATAGATGGGAAGCCTGTTACAGAGAAGGGGTAGTCGCTGGGATACACACCTGTATCTCCAGCAGGTCCTATGTATATCACAGGCAAGGTTTAAGTCTTTAGAATGGGTAACTCTGGTGCTGTTTGTTTTGTGGATATACAGGAAATCCCTCAGGCTGGGTCTGACGATGCCCTGTATGCAAGTCATAGATCTTCTCTCAAAAACCTGTAGGAGACAGAATACAGGGATAGGCCTTGAGGCCGTCTTCATAGGAAATGTTTCTTATGCTTTATATTCTTTTTCTGAGGAACTTCTGTGGATGTTCTCATTGTTGTATATGCCCGGTTAGGTGAATATCAAAGGGGGCATTGTACTCAATTGCAGGTCTGATGAATGCCGGATACAGTGGAGTAATGACATCCTTAGACCTAGATGCCATATCTTTGTTTATAAGTTGCACAACATAGAATTATTTCCTCACTACTAGACATGTGATGGCCAAAGGCTAGATTATTGTCTATGTGTGTCTCCAAGTTCATGACTACTGAATCAGCTCTTAGAAGTGGGTTGCCAATATGATAGTTACCAGGGATGGATGACTTCCCAAAAGCTACTATTATGTAATCCAGACACACAAAACTTTATGAAATACCTGAATTCTGGATGAATAAGAATGTGATGATAAGTATCTTTTAAGCCTAATGTGATATGGAGACTTGGAAAAGGAAGACTCAGCAACAGGTTGTGAAGTGACGCCATTTTGAATTTGGGGGCTCTCATAAACAGGTTTAGGAGAGAAAGCTCCAGAACTCTTCTCCAAGAATTTTTTTTCTTTCTTTCTTTGGGACTAGGAACATCCTAGAGAATAAAACCTATTCTCCAACAGAGAAGGGCAAACTGGTTCTATCACTCCTTGTGACAGCATGCAATGACAAACAGGTGTAAACAAAACAGCCTGATCTACAGAATGAGGAATGATCCCCTGGAAAGGAAGAATTTCCTCCCACCGCCATCTGTAACACTGATGAATGATTTTCAGAACCCATTTGTCTGTAACAATCTGTTGCCAAGGAGAAAAACTGAGATTCAGATTTTATGGAAGAGAAAGAAGGCCAGAGTGGGAGGGGGTTACAATGTTTCTTGAATAATTCAGATTCATTGGAGTGTCCTTGGTTTTTGGAGGTTTGGGACTTCTTTTGGACCCTTCTTGTCACTTCTTAAATATCTGTTTACCTGAAATCTGTTGAGACCTTTTATTAATTTTTTTGCTGAAACTGGAAGAGGAAAAATAAATCCCTTGGACAATTTGGAAAAGGAGTGCTGAAAAATTTTAGGGATTCCCTGGACCATCTTGCCCCTTTCATCATACTTTTTGATCACCTCAGCAGCAGAGTGGCCAAACACTAAACTTCTAGCCACTGAAGAATTTAAAATCTCATTTTTACCACCACCTTGAAGGTTCTGAGAATACAGCCAAGCAAAACCTCCTTAAAATCATACCAGTGGTTATAGCCATGGAAGAAGTATCAACAGAGTCACACACACATTGCCAATAATGAGTAGTGACCTGTGCAGTAGAAGAAATAATTTATTTAAACCAGATTTTTCTTCAGAAAAAGAAAGTATAGAAAAAACATTTATCATACTTTAACAATATGACAGAATGCACTTTAACATATGAGCCTAACAATTTAAAATTCTGAAATTTAAAGTTGTAGAAATATACAGTTTAACCCACACCTATCAATAATTTTCCCATCTTTATTAGAAAGAGTATGAATGGAATTAACTAAGTGCTTAGCTGAAGAGGAGTCAACTAAGGCTATTGCTGCTGGGTCGGGTTTGGAAATAATGTATAAACATTTAAAAGACTCAGGAACTTTATACATCCTATATGCCTTTTTAGGGACACCTGGCTGACTTGTAGGAAAAATTGCAGGCAGTAAGGCACTCATCCTCTAAAACAGACAGGACAGCAGGAATAGGTCTAGGTTCTGGAAAATCCTTCTGTAAAAACTCATAGTATTTTTATGAGGAACTGAGAACCCTCAGATTTCTCCCACTGAAAGCACTGGGACATTCTAGCAATAGTCTCAGAGAAAGAGAAATCCCCACAGGGAGAATCAGAAAGAGAGCTATCCAATTAGTCTGCATCAGAAATCGGACAATAAAACCCTGAATCTGTCCCTGCATCATCCTGTTCAGATTAAGAATCTTGAATTTGTTCAGGAAAGGAGGCATCCTGCTTTTTTCACTGTAAACTACCCTGCAAGAAGTATCAATAGCATGAATCAAACCCTAGGCCAGTCCCAGTAAGCTACTCCTATCCAAAGACATTTGAGGAGGAGTAGATACATGCTTGGGTTTTTGTTTCCTTTTGACAGGAAAGATGGGGCCAATCATGTTACTAAGGGCAGCCTCTGCTTCACCAGAGATGGGAACAGCATTTTTACACAACAGAAAATTCTTCCAGGACCAACAAGAGTGGTTCTCCCTTATCAAATGAGAGGACCTCAACAGCCATAGAGGATGTGGCTAATCTCCAGTCCTTAGTATCTGTAGGTGTTACACCAGAAGGATCGGGGGTAAAAAATGAGTGGTATGAAGTACAGCAAATGGCCAAAGCAGAGTTAGCCACCTGCAGCTGAGCCAAATTGCCAGCCTGCTGTGCTGGCAAAGGCTGTTTGCTTAACTTTTTCTTTTTGTGGCTAAAAGAAGGGCCTACTGTGGGGGTGACAATCTGATCCATGGTCAAGCTGAAAATGTTGCCTCAATCCTGAGGTAAATAAGCAACAATCCCAGTAAATCTACCAGTCCACAGAAATTACTTTTTAAGACAGAAAAAAACAGTAAAAAGCAATTACAAACACCATGGCAGCCCCAGAGACTTAAAATAAACACAGTTTCTCACAGAAAATAGTTAATCAGTTTGATAACCCTACTGTTAAATGGAAAGAAACAACAACTTTCCATTTATAAGTGCATTGCAGTCTCAAAACACACTATTAAGATACAATACCCTCATTTTAAAATAACTTTCCCAAAGGAAAGTAATAAAACATCAGTAAAAAAATAAGAAAAATGCAAGTTTTTTTCCCCCAGACAGAACTTATCTGCCCGACAAAGGAAGGCACAAGCTGACCATTGATCCACAAATGCCTCAGAAGAGCATACTCTTTTGTGCCAATAAACCTCTGAAGGGCTTTGTGCTCAAACTTGTCTTTTAGTCAGCTCAGCTAAAGCTGCTTGACACTCCAGGTAAGTAAAAGGTACCTTGATGTTTTAGAAGCTTTTCAGCTGTAATATCTTGGGCTGGATACAACCCATATAGCTAAGGATACTGCAGCAGTGATCAATAGGAAGAAAATCTGCTTCTGCTTTAGAATATGAGGTAGAGTATACTGAGACAGGGAGAAGGTGATATGTATTTAAGGTGCTTGAAAGGAAATTCCAGAAGAAAAGTGAGTGATAGTTGTATTAATTTTCAGTTTGCAAATACTTGTGCTGTGTGGTGTGCTTTTCTTGTCTGTCTTAGTGCACACATATGCATGCAAGTACATTCAATTTTAAAAGCTTTAACTTAGGATTCCTTGCTAAAGTGAGCCTCTTTACTGACTGATTGTCTGCTTTCTTTAACTAGTTAGCTCTTTAGCAACTCATGTATATTACCAATAAATGCAAGATGAACAATGTAACCAAGTAACCACAGCAAAAGTACTGATTCCAAACGGAGATACTTCCACAAGTTTATTACTTGTAAGCACGAAATACAATATAACGAACTGTGAACTTGCGAACAAAAACAGGAACAGAAAACAAAGTAATGAGTGAAGCGCTTTTCATCTGGATAATATCCGGACTTCTTCAGACATTCGGTTACCTCTCACAGCGAGTTTAAAAAAACTCCTGTATGTAACTCAACCAGTCAAGTAACAGACAGTTCTTGTAGTAAGCGTTTCAAATCACCGTGACCTTTTCCAACCATTCAACTAACATAGAACTTCAAATTTCACATTTCGCTTACATATGTCATAAAATAAAAATAAAATAAGTAAACTACTAAGTTGACATAAACAACCCTGAACCCTAAGATCATTTGTTATACATTTAAAAATAAAAATCCACATAATCTTTTCGTATAATATCCAGTATTAATCAATATTGTAAAAATTTTCCCTAAAAATCTTTCGTCATATCCTGGTTAAAACAAGTGAATGATCCATTTAAAATTAGGTGTTTACAACACAGATTCTACTGATATAAAAGGGTAAAAATATATATTAATATAATAAAACATTTTTATATATTAATATAGTAAAAAAGTTTTTATATATATATATATATATATATATATATATATATATATATATATATATATATATATATATATATATATAAAATATATATATAATAGAATCTAGCTTGAGTGAACTATGGGTACTATATGTAGACGTTCTTTTCCATCTCTAATTTACGTCTAATCATAGGCTTCTAGTCAGCCTAAAGTAAACTAAATATTTCTAACTTTTTCTTTAGTCTTGAAGGGCGATGTATATATAAGTAACTTAATCGGGGTTAACTCCCCTAGGTGTACTTAACCCTAAGTTTAAATGTGTATTGTTGTTCTGTTCTTTTACAGATTTTTGGGTAACCAAGGGTGTCATTCCAAGTAGACAAGAATGGAAGTAGTTATTCATGAGGGGTTAGTTTCCCCAAGTAAGTCACCTAAATAAACTTTTTAGTTTCAATATACAAGAAATCGAACAGGTCTCATTTAGTCCTGGTTCCGTACATGCTCCTAACCGTAACTGCCAGTTTAGTTCACTTTTTTCTAATAAAAGCCTAACCAAACTATCATTAGTGCAGTTACCACTTCTTGTTTTATAGTTTATCTTAGAAATAATCTTAAACTGAAAGGTGTGCCCTGCACTTTGATCGCAGTGTCGTGCCAATGCATTGTTATAATTTTTCTTTTTTATTGCATAGGTATGTTCATATATTCGATCCCTTAATCTGCGATCTGTTTTACCCATGTAAAATGCAGGGCACACTTGGCATTCAGCTAAATAAACCACTAATTTTGTATTACAATTATAAATACCATAAATGTGGAAAATTTCATTCCTAATCCTATAAGTCCTGTCACTATTTATAAAATTACACTGTTTACATGTGCCACATTTACGTGTCCCTCCTTTGTTGTTTTTTACTTTATATTCTGTTTCCAAAAGCTGTTTCAAATTTAAACCCCACTTAAAAGTTATAATCAGGTTTTCACCTATTTTCGTGAAAATGTCTTTATCAAGAGATAAATAAAACCAACACTTTCTTATTATTCTCTGTATATCTAATGCTATCGGACTGTATGTAAAAGTAAATGCTAAAGCAAAGTTCTTGTTGCTATTTACCATACTAGTATTCACAGTCATTAAATCAGTTCCTAGGTCACTTAAATTTGATACTATCATTAGTGTATTATGATCTAACTCCAACCTGGACTTATTCTCTATTTCTATTATATCACAATTCAAAATCGGTCTGTACACACCTATCTTCCTTTTTTAAGTGACCCACCATTTAGAGCTTTAGTGGATTCGAGACAGTCTATCACATACCCCGGAGCAAAAGTTGTAGACTCGATTTTGAAGAAATTTGTTGAAAAAGAAAAACAAATATGCAAAGACTCCTGGTCTTTTTTACATGAGATGAACACAGCGACATTCAACGAGAAATAAAACTTACTTACTGTGGATGTATGTGATTTATATACATGTATTCCACAAGACCTAGGAATAGAATGTGTAGTAGATTACATCAAAAGTAGAGGGGCGACAACGAGAGAATGTTTATTGGTGGAGCAACTACTGGACATCATATTAAAAAACAACTTTGTATCATTTAACAACAAGTTATACTTGCAAAAGACTGGAGTAGCGATGGGCTCACCAGTAGGAGCGAGTTTTGCGAACTTAGTAATGGCTTTTTGGGAAACCAATTTTGTTTTCCAAAGCCATTGGTACGGAATTACTCAATTCTACAAAAGGTTTTTAGATGACATCTTTATTATGCTGGAAGGGGATAATAAAGTAGCAGAAGAACTAACTGTGTTTTTAAATGGTACCACCCCATTCTTAAAATTCACTAAGAATTTTCAAGAAAACAAAATTAGCTTTCTGGACATTGAACTAAGTAAGGATAGGGTAGAGAAAAAATATACTGCAAAAATCTTTAGGAAGAGCACATACTCAAATTCATTTTTACACTTTTCAAGTTCACACCCACAACATCAGAAAAAGTCAGTGGTTAAAGGCCAATTAGTACGTGCGGCTAGGATGGTCACCACTAAAAATGAGTTCGAGATAGAATGTAAACATTTATTTAATATGTTTACACACAGAGGCTACCCTAAAAACTTTTTGACTAAAATTTTTAAAGAAGTTGTGGAAAAAAGGAAGATAGGTATGTACAGACCGATTTTGAATTGTGATATAATAGAAATAGAGAATAAGTCCAGGTTGGAGTTAGATCATAATACACCAATGATAGCATCAAATTTAAGTGACCTAGGAACTGATTTAATGACTGTGAATACTAGTATGGTAAATAGCAACGAGAACTTTGCTTTAGCATTTACTTTTACATACAGTCCGATAGCATTAGATATACAGAGAATAATAAGAAAGTGTTGGTTTTATTTATCTCTTGATAAAGACATTTTCACGAAAATAGGTGAAAACCCGATTATAACTTTTAAGCGGGGTTTAAATTTGAAACAGCTTTTGGAAACAGAATATAAAGTAAAAAACAACAAAGGAGGGACACGTAAATGTGGCACATGTAAACAGTGTAATTTTATAAATAGTGACAGGACTTATAGGATTAGGAATGAAATTTTCCACATTTATGGTATTTATAATTGTAATACAAAATTAGTGGTTTATTTAGCTGAATGCCAAGTGTGCCCTGCATTTTATGTGGGTAAAACAGATCGCAGATTAAGGGATCGAATATATGAACATACCTATGCAATAAAAAAGAAAAATTATAACAATGCATTGGCACAACACTGCGATCAAAATGCAAAGCACACCTTTCAGTTTAAGATTATTTCTAAGATAAACTATAAAACAAGAAGTGGTAACTGCACTAATGACAGTTTGGTTACGCTTTTATTAGAAAAAAGTGAACTAAACTGGCAGTTACGGTTAGGAGCATGTACGGAACCAGGACTAAATGAGACCTGTTCGATTTCTTGTATATTGAAACTAAAAAGTTTATTTAGGTGACTTACTTGGGGAAACTAACTCCTAATGAATAACTACTTCCTTTCTTGTCTACATAGAATGACACCCTTGGTTACCCGAAAATCTGTAAAAGAACAGAACAACAATACACATTTAAACTTAGGGTTAAGTACACCTAGGGGAGTTAACCCCGATTAAGTTACTTATATATACATCGCCCTTCAAGACTAAAGAAAAAGTTAGAAATATTTAGTTTACTTTAGGCTGACTAGCAGCCTATGATTAGACGTAAATTAGAGATGGAAAAAAACGTCTACATATAGTACCCATAGTTCACTCAAGCTAGATTCTATTATATATTTTATATATATATATATATATATATATATATATATATATATATATATATATATATATATATATAAAAACTTTTTTACTATATTAATATATAAAAATGTTTTATTATATTAATATATATTTTTACCCTTTTACATCAGTAGTATCTGTGTTGTAAACACTTAATTTTAAATGGATCATTCACTTGTTTTAACCAGGATATGACGAAAGATTTTTAGGGAACATTTTTACAATATTGATTAATACTTGATATTATACGAAAAGTGTATGTGGATTTTTATTTTTAAATGTATAACAAATGACCTTAGGGTTTAGGGTTGTTTATGTCAACTTAGTAGTTTACTTATTTTATTTTTAATTTTATGACATATGTAAGCGAAATGTGAAATTTGAAGTTCTATGTTAGTTAAATGGTTGGAAAAGGTCACAGTGATTTGAAACGCTTACTACGAGAACTGTCTGTGACTTGATTGGTTGAGTTACATACAGGAGTTTATTTAAACTCGCTGTGAGAGGTAACCGAATGTCTGAAGAAGTCCGGATATTATCCAGATGAAAATTCTCAGGCAGGACAGGAAGGGCAAGACCCAACACTCTTAGTATATAGACCATGGACACCGGAAGATATCCGGAAGGCTACTGAGGGAATCCCCCATCCGAAAGTTAATTTTACGAAATTTTTAGAAGATTTACAAGGCATGAGGTTAAGTTACCACTTGAATGGGGAAGAAGTAGAAAAAGTAGTAAGACAAATTATAGGTCCAGATTGGCACATGATTTGTGGCACCTGGAATCCTCGTAATGCAGAACTTAGGCCACTCCCACATAGTGACGCAGAGTTAGACAACAGAGTGAAAGGACTGACAGACCGAATCTCTGAGAAATGGAAACCCAGAGCAGACTGGACTTGCATTAATCAATGCATACAACAGGAAAATGAGACAATAGATGGATATTATGCTAGATTATTAGAATGTTTTAATAATCATAGCGGTATGTCGGTTCCTGAGAACCAAACGAATGATTCCCCGTATGAACAACAATTAAAATTGCATTTTTGAAAGGTTGCATTGCACCTATTAGTAGCTTCATTATGAAGCATATGATAGATCATCGAACAGGGAGGCTACAAGCCTTACTCGAATACGCTAGACATGCTGAGAGACATTTTAATAGTAAAAAGAAAAAGAAGGCACAAGTCTTCACTGCTGAAGACGGAGCTGAAGTATTTGTATTACAGTCAGGTAAAAAGGGCAAGAAGAATGCCCAGGGAAACAAACAGTCTGACAAACAATCAGAAGATTTTGAAGAAAGGAAAAAGAGAGGTGAATGCTTCAAGTGCGGAAAGAAAGGGCATCTAGTTAGGGACTGTAAACAAAATAAGAAAGCAACGACGGAAGATAAAGGGGATGAGGACTGACTATATGATAGTGAGGATGCATCATATGAAAGTCAGGAATCACCAGTAACAGCTAGAATAGAAAAGACAAATGCCAATGTAGTAGAAGGGACAGAGGAAGTACAAATTGACTTAGACGAAAATGGAAATGAAATTTTAGATTTAGCATTGTTGAGCCTGGAGCTCTACCTAGCAGATACAAAACCGGAAGTGACACTTCTGGTGGAGGGAAGGGAAGTCAAATTCCTGTGCGACTCAGGAGCATTACAGACTTTGATACACCCCTCCAAGTTACCAGAACATTCTGAATCACCTGATTATATATTAGTAAAAGCAGCAAACGGACAGCTATACAGGTAGCCACTCTCCCATGATATAGCAATAACTAACCCTGTTTCAGGTATGACCCAGAGAAGTAAAATAGTTGTTTCTGCAAAGTGTCCAGTAAACCTATTGGGCAGGGACCTTATGCAGATATTTGGGCATAGCAGTAGTTCCAACTGTACAAGGTATGGAGGCACAGAGACAAATGAATACCTTTGTAGTGCGATCGGAGGGTGAAACTTTTTACTGGTACAGCCAGGACCTAGTCACGACTGGTCCAGGGGCAGTAACTGAGGAACTGATGAACGTAGCCATCAGTAAAGCCCCCTCCCTTGACACTGATCGACAGCATTTGTTACACTGTACTCTATATTACTGTACTACACCAGGACCTGATAGAGAGTATGAGCAAGAACTGTTTAGAAATCGTGCAACTAGATTGGTTTTGCGTACTTTGTACTGGGATACTGAGGTTAACAGTGTAGTTAGCTGTTCATTACCTCAAGAATTCCTTGCATTGTATAAATCAAATCGGTTGCCACATGTCAGCTTGACAAAGAATAAAAGTGTCAAATGGGCAGATTTAGGAGAAAAAGTAACAAGATGGGAGAAACAGACTGATTTAGAACTGTCAGAACAAGGGATACAAAAACAAAAACTGAATTGGTTGACACAGACACATCCAGCTGTACACTTGCAATCTAGCAAGGACAGCTGATTAGCATTTTTATTAGAAGAAGAAGAAAAAGCCTTATGTGAAATTCCAACAACTCTTTGGTCAACAGGCAAGTCAGATGTAGGACTTATTCGAACAGCAGGACCAGTTACAATTACCCCAAAGTCAGCTTTTAAACCACAGAAAAGACAATACCCTTTGAGAAAGGATGCAGAAATAGGAATTAAGCCTATAATAGCAGCATTACTCAAACAAGGAGTACTGGTAGAATCTCCTGATTCACCATGTAATACACCCCTATTTCCTCTTAAAAAAGCAAACGGGGAATGGCGAATGGTACAGGATTTACAAGCTGTAAATAGTGCAGTAATACCTAGAGCACCCACGGTGCCAGACCCACATACTTTGTTAAATGATTTAGAACCACAACAGAAGTATTTATCTGTGGTAGATATTAGCAATGCTTTCTTTTCAATACCTATACATCCTGATAGTCAATATTGGTTTGCATTTACATTTCAGGGTAAAAGGTATACGTATACTCGACTACCACAGGGATATTGTGAGAGCCCAACAATATTTGCACAAGAAATGGCTAGCAACCTGGCAGGGTTTACCCCACCGGGAGGTAGTCAAATTCTACTTTATGTAGATGACATCTTGCTAGCAGCCCCCACTCAGCAACAGTGCAGGGAGGATACTGTAGCATTATTGAAATTTTTAGCAATACAAGGACACAAAGTAAACAAAAGTAAGTTACAACTTTGGAGAAAACAAGTTAGATACTTGGGATATGTAATATTCAATGAAGGTAGAATACTAGATGAGGAAAGAAAAACAGCAATTTTGCAAGCACCCAAGCCAGTGACCAAGAAAGAAATGATGTCTTTCTTAGGTACAACTAATTTTTGTCGGAGCTGGATACCAAATTATACTTTGGAATCTGCTCCACTGACTGATTTGATATATAAGACACCAATGGCAGCACAAGACATTTTACAATGGACAACAGAAGCAGAAAGGGCTTTCTGCAGGTTGAAGCAGTTGATAGCTTCTTCATTAGTTTTAGGACTTCCAAATTATCACAAATGGTTCTTTCAGAACGTAGATTGTAAGCAAGGGTACATGACGTCAGTATTGACGCAACAACATGGGGACAAGCAACGCCCCATAGCTTACTATTCATCACAGTTAGACCCAGTGGTGTGATCTTTGCCTCACTGTGTACAAACAGTAGCTGCAGCCGCAATGGCAGTACAGGCTTCGGCCTCAGTGGTGTTATACCACCCTCTCACATTGAGAGTGCCTCATGCAGTTGCAATAATTTTACTGTAAGAGAAAGTGGCATACCTTTCTCCTGCTAGACATCTTTTATGTATGACTATACTGCTGAGCCAACCTCATATGACAATTGAACGATGTATGACACTGAATCCATCAATATTACTTCCAACTCCTGCGGAGGGCACACCACACAGCTGCCTGCAGGAAATTGAACAGTTAGCTTTACCTAGACAAGATCTTACAGATATGCCCTTGGATAATGCCGAGGTGACATATTACATGGACGGCTCATGCAGAAGGGGTCCTACAGGGAAGAATCTGGTAGGGTATGCAGTAGTTACAGACACTGAAATTTTAGAAGCTCAATCCTTACCACACAACTTATCTGCACAAGCAGCTGAACTGATAGCTTTGACAAGAGCATGTACTTTAGCAAAAAACAAGTGTGTAAACATATATACTGACAGTCAGTATGCTTTTTCTACAGTACATGTATTTGCACAACAATGGAAGAATAGAGGAATGATAACATCCAGTGGAAAACCTATTAATCATGCGCAATTTATTTTGGAGTGATTAGAATCTATTCAGTTACCTACCAAAGTAGCTATTTGTAAATGTGTAGCTCATACAAAACAGCAGGATAAGATTTCAAAAGGCAATGCACGAGCTGATGCAGCTGCAAAGCAAGCAGCCTCAGACTCAGAAACTTTACTTTTAAATGAGGAATTACAACCCTCTGAGATTTTAGATTTAGACATGTTAAAAACAATGCAGATGCTTACTACAAAAGCAGAAAAACAAAAATGGGTAAAATGAGGTGCAATTCTTGAGAATGGACTGTACATTTCCAAAGAAAGAAAACCGATATTGCCGTCTAATTTATTTAGATATGCAGCTTTGTTGAGCCATGGGCAGTGCCATGTCTCAACAGGGGGGATGGTACAGTTAGTAAATCGAATATTCCAAACGTACGGATATACAAACTACACAAAAAAAATTTATGCAGCTTGTCATACTTGTAACAAGCACCATGCACAAGGGGCATTTAAAACCAAGCAAGGAAGTTTTCCTATACCACCATACCCGTTCCATACTATTTGTATGGATTTCATAGAATCAAATAAATGCGAAGGGAAAAAGTTTTGTTTAGTTATTATAGACATGTTTTCTAAATGGGTAGAAGCTTTTCCAACCAAAAACCCAGATGCAGCAACAGTGGCAAAAGCCCTGATAAAAGAAGTAATCCCTAGATTTGGCATTCCGGAGAGGATTTATAGTGACAATGGCACACATTTTGTGAATCAGACGATTCACCAGCTTGGGAGATTTTTTTGGTATCTCCTTGAAGAACCATTGTGCTTACCACCCACAGTCAGTAGGACTGGTGGAAAGGTACAATGGTACCCTAAAGAACAAGTTAGGGAAGCTAGTAGAAGAGACCCAAAATAATTGGATATACTGTCTGCCTTTAGCACTGCTGAGTATGAGAATGGTTCCAAATGTAAAGGGTCTGACTCCCTTTGAAATAGTTTTTGGGAGAGCATACTATATGCCTCAGTGGAAAGCTCTCATGCCTGCAGAGCAAGAGACTGACAGTTCGTTAGCAGAATATATGAAGAAATTGTTAAGGAATAAATCTGTTTTGCAGTTTAACTCTTTTTCAGATAAGGAACAGACCAGACTGGTGGAAGCAGTCTTGGCTCCTGGGACATACGTTTGGGTGAAAGTGACGAAAAGGAATAATTGGGCGAGTCCAAAGTGGGAGGGACCGTACCAGGTTCTGTTGGCAACACCTACTGCAGTCAGAGTAGCTGAGAGGACATCCTGGGTTCATTTAACGCATTGTAAACCGGTAAAGAACTTTCAACTTGATAAAAACTTTGTGACTGATATACAACCAGACTGAGATGGCCAAAAACAAAGTGAATAGAAGTCTAGATCAACTCCAGAGATGTTGCATAATCATTTTGTTGTGTGTACATTTATTAACTGTAATTGTGACAATTTTCCTCTTGCTGTGGCTTATCCTACACACAACCACACAAGTGAAAGTGGGAAGGCGTGATGAAACGTCTGTAGATTGGCATCCAAATTTTAACACATACCTAGCCATGAAACGTGTGTATGCAGAGACTATGAACATTTCAAATTGCTGGGTTTGTACAGCTATACCAGCAGCATATGGAGGACTGATAATGTCCGCTGTCCCTTTGGGGATAAATGAGACTTGGGAGAATTTACTTTCTGACACAGGAACTGTGAGATCACAAGACAAAATAGCATTATTTTTACCTGTTACACAAAAGGGAATTGTGTGCTTTTTTAAAAACGATACCCTCCAAGTAGGATGGAGTAATTGTAATATTACGATATCCTACAAGTGTTACATTAAAGTGAAAAGTGGAGGTACTGTTTGTAATACTAACTATGATTCATATTTGAGCACAATGAAAACAACATTGAATGAAGTACGACAAAACCCTGTTTTGTTTAAACAATTGTCAGTTATAGATCAGAAAATGTTTCATGCACTGCTGATGCGTATTAGTACTAAAGTAGAAAACTGTTATTTTATTTGTGGGAAAAAGGCATATAAATGGTTACCTGAGAATTGGTCCGGCAGTTGTTTTTTGGGTTATCTGGTTCCAGCAATAAGACATACTGCAGAATTACCTTTGGGTAAGATACGAAACGTAAGAGAAACAGCTTGAAAATCTGAAGGTCCAGTTAAGAAACCTGTGAATCCAGTTGGGAAGATCGAAGCTGGTTGGAAAGACCATAATTCAGTAAAAGACAAAAGTGAATTGACTCATATGGACTTGAGTGACAGTGTTATATCCTGGGCAGGAATATTACCAGCCTATGGAGCAGTCAAATCGATCTGGGAGCTGAGGAAGTTGTCGAAACTTCTCGAAGTAATGAGTAATGCAACTTTTTCCACCCTAGAACTGGTGACTGATGAACTGAATGCAATGAAAACTGTTGTGCTACAAAATCGGATGGCTCTTGACTTCACCCTTGCGGCGAGAGGTGGTACGTGCGCGCTTATCAAAGAAGAATGCTGTGCTTATATACCTGACAATCGACATGAGATAAATAATCACCTAGAGGTAATTCAGCAAGTGTCAGCCATGACTGAACCAGGCCCAAACCCACTGAATCTGTTTGGGGGTTGGGGTTCCATCCTAATGAACATTCTAATTGCTATTTGTGTGGGTATACTCCTAATAGGAGCATGTGTTTGCTGTGGAATTCCCTGCATGAAAAGATTAATCAAAGATTTTGTTGATGTATCTGTTACTGAAACTTTCTACCAATATATTGAAATTGAAAGGTTGATTTCAGATGACGCTTTTTCTGAAGTATAGATTAAATGACTCACCTAGCTGGAAATCCTGAGTGGGAAAGGCTAGGAGATGAAATGACACTATGCATACTTCAAAATAGAATAAAAAGTATTAATAGGGGGGAAAATGTTAGAAAAATATGTATTTAAATATATGTGAAATGCTAGTTTAAAAGCAAGGTAGTTTATAATGTATTTTATTCTATTAATCATATAACAGAAGGGACAAATTCATGTGTAAATGCAAGTAGCTTCTGAAACGGCAGTGTGCTTTGACCCCTGACCCTGGCAGCTGCCAGCTCAGCAAGCTTAATGTTTATGCTTTTCATAACTTATGATCTGCTGGGTCAGGAAATTAAATGTGTAAATCTTCCACTCCTTCCTGATGAGATAACTTGTCCTTGTAAATAATGAATTCTTCCTTTCCTGCATGAAGTAACTTGCCCTTGTAAGATAAAAACACAGCTGGTGGGAAAGTGAAACAGTGAACAAAGAGGTGAATTTAAAGACTGAATCTGCTATTGTATTCGAACTGATATGAGACCTTTAAGAAGTAACTTTACAGAAAGACATTATGACTGACCAGCTGGATAGCAAGGCCGTATTGTATCTAAAGGAAAAGTTTTTTTTTTAAATGTACTGCATCAGCATTATTAGATGAATAGAATACTGTTAGTAAAAGTGATGTAGATGCCTTTTGACTAACCACGTCAGTAAGGTGGGCATAACTTGAATGCAAACACTATAAAATATTCTGTACTTCCTGCATCATGTCAGACAAAATTCTGTACTTGTATGTTTTTTTGCCTCCTGGTGTACACTAGTAAACTTTTGAATCTGAACCTCCTATGTATTGAATTATTAATTTTATTTAACAGGAAGTATCTCCATTTGGAATCAGTACTTTTCCTGTGGTTACTAACTCATGTATATTAAACTAAGTTGGTACATGTGTCATTAACCTCCATGCAAGCATTACTGAAAACTGTCTTAAGCCTGAATATAAATGCATCTTGTTGTGTGGTGGATAGTTAACTGGCTCTCTGACAGAACCCATATGGTTAGCATCAAAGTGCCACTTTGGAAAGTAAAAAAGTTGCCTTTGGCATACCACAGGGCTCAGTGTTGGACCCCTTCTTATCTGACATCTGTTTTTCAAAACTTCAGACCACCACTCCTGATATATTTACCTTAATTTGCAGAAAATTGTAAATTAGAAGCTGTTATTTGATTTCCCATTGAATAACAATTGCTACAACATGGGTTAGAGCATGTTGTCAATTGATATAAGGACAATGGCCTCACATAACAGTTAATAGTGGTAAATAAAACATGTTTCTATACCATATAGCTTGCACACCCTTCTAGTCAGATACTGCCCTAAAGGATCTAAATACTGTTGTTGATAATTTTTTATCTTTTAATCTTCATGTCCTCTCAGTAGTTCAGAAAACCTTCTGTCTGTTCAGTCAATTTTCAAAGGCATCTTCTCTAGATCCAAAGATTCACCTTTACTCATATCTTTCAAGCCTGTCATTATATAGGGTCTATATTAGATCACTGAATGCTTAAAAAAGCGAACGGTGATTAATTGACCCTATGTAAGCGAAAGCTTACAATCTCGAACTGTCAGAACAGCGATTTTTTTCCCCTTGGAAAAAAATTGCTGTTCCAAAAAAAAAATAAATAAAACACAAAACACTTTAAACATTACATTAAGTGGGGACCTTCGCCCCTCACCTCCCTACTTAAATGTACCAACTCCGAGACTGCACTACAGTGCCAAAAACGGCAAAGTAATGAAGCAGCCAAGTGAATTCATTCCCAGGGAAAGATTTTGCTTAAAAGTTGCTTTGATATTTTGCCATTTCAGTCTTTTATGTTCGACCAGGATGCATTTGAAAGAATGCATCTTCGGTCTTCTAATAGAAACCCATTTCATATATATATATATATATATATATATATATATATATATATATATATATATATCCCTTTGGGCATGCATTTGTCTAAACATAAAACTCAACTTGAGAGACCTCAAAGGTTCATAAAGAAAAGTCAGTGGCTTCAAAGCAAAATTCCTAGTTATCAGAGTAGATGGGTAGCCCTATTTTTGTACTCTGACTCTAAAACTTCTTCATGGGAATCTGAGTCTGGCCTTTTGAGTCAAGAAAAAATCAAACTTCTATGACCTTCTATTCTTTCAGAGAGCACATATCCAATTAAGTGAACTAAACCTTCTTTAACAGATAAATAACACCTTTACGATATAGTATATTCATATTTTGACATACACACAACATCTGGCACATATTTCCTCTACATGTCAACTAAAGTAGCTGCCATACCACTTTCAAGTTAAATATAGATAATTGAATGGAAAGTCATAAATTCTCTCACAGCCTATTTTGTAATTTTCAATATGGGATATTGGCAAAGGCTTGTATTGTTTCGTCAGCAGATAGATTGCCCAATACTTGCCTGTGACCCAAATAATGCTTTTTAGATGATGAGTTGTTCACATTCTGAGGGAGGAAAGAATACCATCAAAACGATAGCCTTACATAGACCAGTAGAAGAGTTGTTTATAATAGGCAGTTCTGGAGTTAGTGAATCAGGCAATCTGCTTATTTCTTAGATGGACCATCTCTTTGAATGCTTCCCAATATGATAAATATGCTCTACATCTTATTAAATGTGCTTCTTTTGAAATTTTCAGCAAGCATCACTTTGCGGCATTCATTTTGTTGGCACTTCTATAAAGAAAGTTTTCCATACAGCATCACTTTTCAGCCAAGGATACTCACATGTTGGTGGAGGCTAGAATGCCATCAAGAAGAAAGCCTTACATTCACAGTGGAAAAGATCTTCATAATTAGCATCTTTACAAACAGTGAATTTGACAATTTTTTCAGTTCTTTATCTACCAGACTGTTTGAATAGTTCTAGTATGATGGCAGACATCTTTTATTAACAAATGTGATATTTCTGGAATTCCCATTAAGCATCTCTTTGTTTCACTCATTTTCATTGACTATACTATTAAGGAAGTCTCATATTTAAGGCCAGTATACCTTTCTTTTTCTATTTATTGGACTTAAGACTTACAACATAAATAAAAATAATATTGTATTCCAAAAAGCAAGCCATAACAATGGATTTAAAATTTGTTGCAGTTTCATTAGCCAGAAGAATTCTGATTTGTATACTTCAATGTGTTATTTTCCCCTTAATACATTGCACTTGGAAATTGTAGCTGTCAGAACATACCCATCATTCATACCTGAAGCTGTTTTACTAGTATATCTGAAAAAAGTTTGTTAAACTTCCAGTCTTCTTAACAGAAAAAAAACAAAAGAGGACAGACTGTTTTGTGCTGATATTCAGAGGAAATGTAGATGGCATATGGGTGGCAACTAAGGAATCAGAAAAACTGATCACAATGTTGTCTTCTTTATGCAAAGATGCTGTAACTATGCAGAACTTATGACAAGCCAGTTACAAAATTACTTTATCTGGTAAAATTGGAGCTTATTTCACAAAAGCTATTGATATTTCTTCAGTATGTTTTAAATGTTTCAAGTCAAGAGATATCTGAAGCTATAATATAGATGTTGTTTAACTCATAACGTCTGAGTGATACCTCTCACTGCATCTGCAGTTAATTCCTACTGATGCCTGTAGGCATCAAATATTGCTTGTTCATATTTGTATATAATAATAATTCCAAAGCCATGCTATGTACAAGGATTTAAAAGATTTCATCTTAAAGCTCATACAATAGCAAACTCAACTACATTAATATCTGGCCTCTGTCTAGTGCAGGTAAATATATATTAACTGTTGTTTTTATGATATTCATTTTTATAGCTATAATTTTCACATTTTTATAAATATCTCATCAACTAAGTAACACAGACAGAACTCATTAGCCTCATATGAAAGCTCTCAGCTAGATTAATAAAATGCTGCAGACAGTATGTGTACAACTTGAGTGGTTGCTGAGATATTGTGAGTTGTCTACAAAATATTTACAAATGTAATACTTACCGTGTTTACTGTGACTTGCAAAATTCAGTTTAAGACCTAGAACTGAGAAAATATTACCAGTATAAAAATAGGTTTTGCTGAAGAGTTTGCCATTTATACTTCTTTCATAATCCCTACGTTTCTACAGATATGAACATTTATTTGAAATGTGAGAATATAATTTGATTCTGTCAAAAGGCTTAGGCTCCACCCATTGGGAGTTACATTGCAGACTTCCTAAGCTCCATTGGAGTGAATGAGTTAATTCATTTGTAGAGGAGGACTATAAGCTTAATGCAAGGTCTAAAAGTGGTAGGGCAGTAAATTGATAATCCTGTCTTAAGCTACTCTCTGTCCTGGGAAAAGTAAACTGCTGTTGCTCTAGATTTTGTCTACTAGGTATGCTGCTACAGAGCTTCTTCATAAAGACAAATAGTACAGCTGTATTGTGCACTTAACATATGAGTGGATCTCTAAGAGAGAAATGTTTGTGGCAGAAGAAATGTTCTCTTACCATTCTTGTTATTTGAAGAGCATCTCAAATGACTTAAATATTTTATACACAATTCGTTTTTGCTGTTTTCCAGTGTTACTGTTACAGCACTCTTTCATCTTACTCTTTTTTTCTTGTTTGAAGATGGGATTGAGTAATGCTACAAAACAAGAACTACACCTATAGGTTAAGTCTGAGAAATCATGCAGACTGTGAAACAATAAACAAAAGCAAACAAAGACACCATGGCATAGGGAATAAACTAAAATGGACTTAATGCAAAAACAAAAACAAAAATGGTGTGTGCTTTTGCAATAAAATAGCTGCTCCATCAGACCAATAAGAAAGCAGATACAAATCCAATGAACTAAAAAAAAAATAATTCACCAATAGAACATGAATATATACATCATATGATCATGTCAGACTTCCATACTCAAGTTTCCATTCATAAAATACATTCTTAAAAGATCATTGATAAAAAATAAGCCAATCAGGTTAATGTCTAAACCCACGAGTCCTTAAAACAGGCTTAATAGCAACTGCATCGTTAAGCCTGGGGGCACTATCAGCTTGCAGATAAATAATCCATTTAAGTTTTAAAACTTCAGTTTGACTTCTGATGTCACCACCTCTAATATTAATATGCACCACTTCAAGCTCTGTAAATCTAAAAGAATGATCAGTACCTGATTCATGTACATATCTTGCTAGGGCATTAGTAAGTTTCACATTACAAATATAATTCACATGCTCAAGTTTCCTGTTTTTAAGGAGACCGTTTATCTTACCAACATAAAAAGAATGACATGCTTGATATTTACCGTAATAAACAACATTGTCATTTTTGCAATCAGCATAAAAATGAAAAGAGATCCGACAATTAGATGTAGGATGCATGATGAAAAGAGATCTGACAATTAGATGTAGGATGCATGATAAAATTAGTCACCCAAATAAACTTACATGGCACAGAAAGCTACCTGTACAATCAGAAAGTATAGGCTCACATGTAGTGTGTTTATAACACAATTGTCTTTTCAAAGATGTATTATTTGGAAATGTAAATCTGAGGCAGGACCTAAGAGCTTCTCTATACTCTTATCAGCCATTAATACTGGCCAATTCTTCCTAATAACTTCACATACAGCCCCAATATTACTAGAGTAGATAAACACTGCATGTAATTGTGAACTAAAACTAACAGAAGCACACGTAGTCAATTCATCCTTTTCAGAAAAATATGGTTTGGAAACAGTTCTTCTCAATGACAGAAGTTCATGAGCAGTTCTATTAATAGTTCCTTGGTCATAGCTTCAAACCACAAAATCTCTAGTAACAGTATCCAAAACTACAGTAGCTGTCTCATCATGATTATGTAGTCTTAGTGTCCTTAGTAGTTGACCTTTCACTATATTTCTATTCACATGTTTAGGGTTATTACTCGTTCTATACAAAATATTATTCTTATTACATGGCTTCTTATAAATTTTAGTAATAACATTACGCAACAAAGTTCTGCTTACTGCAACATCTAGAAAATCAATCAAGTCTGTTGATGAATGACAGGTGAAACAGAAAAAGGTAGTAGTGGTATGCAAATAATCCAACAAAAAAGAGGAAAGGCTCTCAGCACTACCTTTCCAAACATGAAAAATATCATCAACAAAACATCTATAATAACTGATGTTGTCAAAAAATGGAGTAAGGCAATAAATATGATCACAGTCCCAATGTGTCAACACAAGATTGGCATAAGACTTGGCACATACTATCTCCATTGCCACACCTACACGTTGGAGATAATAATCTTGTTCAAATATGAACACATCATTTTCTAAAATTAATTCAAGCAGCATGCAGACCAATATAAAAATGTTAGGAAATAGATCACTGCACCAAGAAAGTAGAGTTCTCAAATTCTCAATGTTCACATCATTAGGTATAACAGTAAATAATGAAACAATATCCAGTGTAACAAAATGTAGGCCATCTCATGTATCAAGATCTCTGTACCAAGTAAATAAATCTGATAAAAAACTCTTAGTATCCTTCAACACACTTGGAATTCCATCTAAGACTGGTCGAATAGTCTTTTCCACAAAAATGGAAAGAGACTCGGTAACCCACCTACGACTAGAAACAATAGGATGCATGGGTGGATCTATCGGGTACTTGTGTATCTTAGGCAACCCATACAGACTTGAAATAATGGGATGTGAAACAGAAATATTCATACAAATCCAAAGATATCAAGCAGGCATATGTAAATCATATAGATAAAAATCAACCTTTTTTATAATGCCATCAACTTGGCATCTGTAAAATCGTTTATATGTATATGCATCTTTCAACATCTGACTCACTTTGCTAAAGTAGTGGTGTCTATCCATCAAAACAATACCGCTGCCTTTATCCACAGGCTTGTCTCAACAGCTGGATAGTCACACAAAGCTTTAAGAGACTCTAGTTCACCAGGAGTCATATTATAAAAACAAGCCCCCGGATTCACAAATCCTCCGTGTAAGACTAATCAAGTCTTACTCCGAGACTGCAGTTGAACGGTATGATGTCAGTGAGCCATGAATATTCATGAGGGCACGCTGACTCCACTCTAAGTCTAACATGGACCATGCAGGAAAGCAGGGGGCATGTCTGACTGCTGAGCAGTCCAAAGGTCCACGCCCCTGCAAGTGTTTGAATTGTAAAATGTCAACACACAAGAGCGAGTCCGCTCAAATGTCCACGTACCCAACACCACACTCCCTGACATTGTAAACCCCCAGCACAGTTATAAAAAGTAAAACTTTAATTTTTTTTATTCTAATTCCCGATATAGCTGCCAATATTTGCGCGTGTGTGCGTGGGTGTGCCCATTGCATAGCTGCAGTTAGCAATCTCGACATGGAAGAGCATAATAAGGAATGTTTATGCAAATTATGCCAAATAGCAATAGTGTAGTGGTAGAGCCTTTGTACAAAGAGGAGGCATTCACGGTTCGAGTCCCACCACTCCACTTCCTATTTTATGTTTTAAATTAGTATATGAAATAATTCCTGATATATATGATTAAAATTTTACTAAAAAGCATTGAAATGGCCTATGTATCAGTGAACAAAATGTATATTTATAAAGGATCCTGACATATAATTGCCCGCAGTTAAGCAAAGCTTTACCCAGCGCAATATAGTTGCCCGTAGTTAAGCAATGCTTTACACAGTGCAATATAGTTGCCCGTAGTTAAGCAGCACTTTACCCAGCGCAATGTAGTTGCCCATAGCTAAATAGCGCTTTACCCAGCACAATCGGTTTGCGCGGAAGTGCGTGCAGTGCCAGCCAGCACACTGTCGGGCAACATAGAGCAAAGTTGCCTAAACACAGCCACACCCCCTAGCCTGTCTGGACAGTAGTAAAATAAAATGCAATGACAAAATTTGAACCTGGGACACTGTGCACCATAATAAAAGTACTGAACCACTAAGCCATGACAGCGTAGGATAAACATCCACTGTTAACATACATATACTTATAAATGGTAGATTAACAATTGCTAAGCAGGTCTGCAGTCAGCCGAGAATTTTCAAAAATGGCCAATCACAAAAAAGTGCGGGAAATGCAGCATATGTAAGCCCCATAGGTGGGAATACTCACCATAACTGATTGTAGCTCCCATCTGCAGTTTGAATGGCTGGTGCTGGAGAGGGTACACACTTTAGAGTGCAACACTGGGGCATCGAGGAGTCGAAATACATGGTTTGGCTCCTTGTCCACCATCATGAGTCAAGACTCCTGCAGGGCCAGTTCCAAGGGACGGAGTACAAAGCAGAGGCTTGGAACCGGTTAGATCATGACCTCACCAGTGTCACAGGCGTTCCTCGGACTGGTGATCAGGTCTGTCACCACCATGCAGACCCGAAGAGATGGAAGCAGGACCTACTGAACCAATGGATACAGAAGGCCCGTGGGATGCAAGATGCCCCACAACTGAGTAGGTAGCCATGGAATGCAATATGTACAACATGCTAATTTATTCTATATAATTCATAGGTATGTCTCAATATCCCTTCATTTACTTCACAGCTGCAGGTGTCCATGCTGCGAATCAGCAAGCCTATGCAGATAGGCTGCTAAGGCTGCACCACCAGGCAGGTTAGTAATTATTCTGCATGTATTGTTATATAAAATATGTGAGAGAGCCTGAAAGAAAGTGTTGTAACCCAATAATACAGCCATAAAATGCCCTGAATAATTCCCCTGCATGTACTGTTATATAAAATAAGTCATAGAGCCAGAAAAAGAGTGTAGTAACCCATTAAGAAAGGTAAATTATGTCTGGAATAATATCTCTGCATGTACTGTCATATAAAATAAGTGAGTGAACCTGAAAAAGAGTGTTCTAATCTATTAATAAAGGTATAATATGTCTTGAATATGACTGCTATATGCACTGTAATATCAAATAAAAGAGAGAGCCTGTGGAAAAGTGTGTAATGTAATTAATAAAGGTATAAAACCTGGAGTGTGTCTGTGTCACTTACTTTGAAATGCTGTACCCTTGCATTATACAAATAATACTGTTTTAAAAAGTGCTGGCAACACACAGTTGGACAGTCCCATCTAAAGTGGTTGATGGAAGTGCCAGTAGCTGTGAAGCATATATACAGTCCTCAACAGTCAGTTAATGGCTGGCATGCATAAGTAAATCTGGCATACAAGTAGCTTGCTAATTTGTTCACCAGAAATGTGAGTGTGCTACACGAAATGTAGGGTCCTGTACAAATTTAACTGAAAATGTCATGTGAACACATCCAGATATGTAGATAAAGAAATATAAATAAAATCAATAACTATGTAGCAGTAACATCTGCATCTTGGACAGTTAGTATGTCAGATACAGGTCAGGTATATAATGAACTAGTCAAACCCATTACACAACCTAATGCATGTTGGCAAGTGTAATAATACATGTAGGGATATACACCTGCAGTCAATAGGAATGTAGTGTAGACTAAAAGTACTTATAAGATGTTAATTGAGGTTTCTTTCTACACCCTACTGTATGTGCATAAACAATGCAATTCCACACCTCAATGGGTATGTGTAATCTCAAAACATTTGTTGGGACATATGTCCTATTGTTCTATAAATATCTGCATTCACTTTGATGCATGTGCCCTGTTCAAACACCACAATCATGGTGGCCTGTTGCCACAAATCATCCCTGCATGCTGTTGGAATGCCCACTGTCGTTCAATATATGCATGTGTTATGCTTGCTGTTCAACTGTTGGAACCTTGGTGTGTTGGGTTAATGGGAATATTACTGCATGCTGTTACAACTAATTTGGAATGCTGTTGTTTATGTTGTAATTAAACACACCTAATCACAGAATGTATGGGAAGGCCGGTCCCAGCGGACCCACCTGTCCCTCCTCAGCTGGCGAGTGCATCTGGCACCAGCAGGTCAGGTGCCCAGCCCGGGTTCCCCTCCTCCATTGTTCCTGTGCCGTCTTTGGGTGGAATAACTGCAGGGGATGGGGATCATCCCCCCTGTGCAAGCATGGGCAGAAAAGGGCCACCTGTCACCCTTCGAAGGGTCCAGGTTGTGGTGTGTAGGGAGATCCAGAGTTCAGTCGCTGATCCCCTATGCCAGCTCAAGGCAAGAGATGCACATTGCATGGGTGAGCCTGCCTGTCCTACGCAGCCCACAGCACAGCCATCCTCAGGGCTGTGAAGGTGCAGTGGTGACTGCCCATGGGTGGGGATCTCAGTTCCACTGTTACCATCTGTGGGGTCATGGGCTTGCGATTTCCAAACATCCATCCCCATCAATTGTGTTCACCCTCCCCATGTGTCATACACCGCCCCTGTGTGCGTCTTGTTTGTCTTGTCTGTTTACCTCCCCAACCTACCTCCCCAACTATACCTACTTCCTCTACCTCACTTTCCACTCTCACCTGAAAAAAAAAGGCAATCTGTACCCACAAAAAAAATTACGCCCCATACATAGCTGCCCATTTCACACACGTCTGCTGGACATGTAAACTGATAATTATAATTGGCAGTACAACATACTTTGTTGTCCTCACCCCTCTCCCAGGGGTGGAAGGTTTCAAATTTCACTCCAAATATATTGCATATGCACAGCTGTTGCTGGTAAAGAAATGGGTAGCTATGGACCTTCCCTACACCCGTCCTGCACATCCTGAGCTTGTTTTCCTACTGTCTTTCACTCTTTGTGCCCCCTTTTTCACCACTTTCCTATCTCCCCATTTTCTTTTCTTTCAAAGAAATTAGTGGTGGGGTTAGCGGGAGTAAGCACTTTTAAGCAGTAGTAAGTGGGTTTAAGCGAGTGTGCGCATGCGTGCGCTTAGCTAAGCATCGCTAAGCATTGCGCAAACCCATGCAAACCCGCTTACAACTGCTTAAAAGTGCCTTAGTCACTCTGTATGTCAGGGCCCTTGTTCTGCTCAGCAGCAAAATAAAACACCAATGTCAATCTCAAACCCAAGACCTTGGACACACTAGACTACATGAAGTACCTCTAAACCACAGCAGATATACAATACCTTGGTGCTGAAATAAATATATCATGCATTACAATGAGTGAATGTAAAGGAAAAATATGAAGGCCATAACACAAAGCTTGTTCTGTGGATCTTTACCAGCAATTGTTGTGAAATTGCATTACATGAATGTGATATGAGAAGCAGCCATTCTAGCAGCAAATAATGTTGCAGAGGCACTTTACAACCCCTGACACAGTGTCATAGCAGGACAAACACTGGCATATCTGATTAGGGCAGAGGCCATACTTCCTAACTGTGACTACTTTTCAGGGATGTCTCTGATTGTGAAACATATTTTAGCTGTGTCCCTCTGAATCCCTCTGAAAAGTACTGAAGTCAGTCAGAAAGGTGGGGTATTACACAATGAATACTGACAATAATAACAGTAGACACCGCTTGTACTTCATAAAAGGTGTACTAATCCATATGCACTGCTTCACTTAAGTCTACACTTACTGTCTCTATTATGTGTAAGGTGCACCTCACTTTAACTACCTATCCCTGACTCCATGCAAAGATGTATCTGAGTGTTTCATAGGCCTGGCAGAGGCACAAACACACAGACATATCAGCTATTCTGCTGTTACACACTCTGCAAATAGCTTTGGTAGGACTTCCACAAGCATACCCTTATGTAGGAGTACAGCACAGAAATACCAAAGGATGTAGTCATGTACTGGTAGCAACTGACTGTAACAATGCCGTTGTACCAGTGCTGAAAACACCTGTGGGTTGCACAGACAAAGAATAACAGTGTAACATCTGGCTACCGTATTGATAGGTTCACAGTTGTGAACTATGCAGACAGACCACCTGCCTTGATAAACTAACAGGTACACACCAATCCTTTAAGTCCAGTAAGATAACATTCACACAATAATACATAATGCTCTCTGTATGTCAGCACCCCCCCCCCCACAATTAAAATATACTTGTGTGTGTAGGGTCCACCAAGGATGTAGGTAGGCATACTCAGTACTGGAATTGTCCAGTTTTCCTGAGAACCCTGTGCTAATGTCAACAATAAAAAACACAAACCCTGCAGAAGTGAGTACATTAATATTCACAGTATAACAGTTCACAAACAGTTCATGTGCCAAAAGATTACTTCTCAATAAATACTTTTGTATGGCAGTTAATTATATGAGTAGAAAAGAAACTACATAGTGACATATATGTTGTGTAAGAGTTAAACTCTATACTGATAGCTCTGTACTAGAAGTGGCAACAGTCAGGTCTGAGTACAACATGTACATCACTGTCTACACCTCTAGCTTCAGATATAAGAAGTATACCAACCTTCTGACTTACTCAACAGTGTCTGCAGCAAACAAGCATGGGCCGCACTATGGAAATCTGAAAGGGCTACGCCTACATACCTTAGCAATTTGTAGCATTGGGTTGCTATGACAGTGAGTACTGCAATTACCACACAGCAGGCTGTATGCATTTACCAAATGCTGGGCACCAATTTATGCAGAGGGCATCACATGCACATGCGCAGATACCTATAAAAGCAGACTGTACTTGCTATCCCCACATGCAATCATTACATTGCACATGTCAGAGACTATATAACTCCTGAAGAGTAGTGAAAAAAAATTATTACTTAATAAAAAAATATTTAATTAAGTAAAAAAATATATACTTAATTACTAACCAAAATATTAATTAAGAAAAAAAATACTTAATTAATAACCAAAAATAAAAATGAAGTAAAAAAAACATTACGAAATAAATAAAAAAAAAAAATAAAAAAAAGTTGTCAAAGCATATACAGATGGACCTGAAAGTGACAAACAGATATGTAACAGATATGTAGTTACCGGCAAGTAGTAGATATTTATGAAGAGTACTGTACATACTCTGAAACATGCATATGTGGCAGCAGTAGGTATGTATGCACTGATGCCATGCATAACTACTGCCATGGACAAATTAGTGTGTAGCTGTGTGCAGTGGGACATAACTGTGACATATGTAGCTCAGCATTATACGTCAAACATCTGATCATGTTATCTATGTTCTGTACAGTACTGTGTATAATGGCAGTTTGGGGGAGGAGTGCAAACACCTATATAAACTTGGATGTGACAGAGTAAGACATGCATGATAGTCATATAATGTGTAGCTTAGCATTGGCAACTGCTGTACCAGGCTAGTATAGTAATGTAGCATTTGCGGCTATATATACTCCCTGTAATATTACTGTATGCACACATGTGACAACTGTTCATGTTGTAGCAAGACCCAATAGATCATCTGTGAGGTGTACGGACTTACAATATTGTGGACCTTGTGTGTGTATGGCACACACATATGGAGAGATATTTATTGTCCGATATATTAGCATCTTAACATGTGCATAGAGCAAGGGACATACTGCAACTGTTTGTGAAGGGTGGACATGTATATGTTGGTGCAGGTTGTTATGTGCATATTTATATGTAGGTTGTAGTGTGTGGCAAACAAGACAGCATACAGTGCTGGCATATGACATGTAGTGTTTAAACGCTGTGGGTATGATTTGTTAGGTTTTTAGTCTTCCAGACAGGGGATCCTGCTAAAGATACATGGGCTGAAAATACCTTCCATGCATTCTGCACAAGACTGTGCAATATTATTACATAACTGTATCCCTCTCAACCTTTGCCCTAACATACAAAGCTATGCCAAACCCACAGGTGTTGGACATGCTCCATATAAACAGATTAAAATCCATACAAGCTACACACTGTACTGATCTAAACCTTGTAAAGTCAAAAAGCAGAACATGTTGGAGTGCTACATTATCATTTCAGACACATACCATACCCTGGAACTAACTACCTATCAATAGCAAATAAAGGTCCTCATTAGCAGTTGTCATGAATAATCATGATGATTGGATGTGAGATAAGAAACACAACCCGGGAATCACCTCTGTGGCTCTGCATGACAGGTGCACATGAACTTAAATTACATGGGTGTTGAAGGGCAGGGTACCATATGGCAAGGCTTCCATAGGCCCTACGGCTAATAGCCTATTAGCTACCTAGGACCCGATACACACACATGTACTTGTTGCATTACTTGCTATGTGAGGTTGACTGAGTGTGATGGTGAATGTGTAGGGGAATGTGTCAAAGTTGTGTATATGTGTGATAGCCTAGTGGGAAACTGTTTATATCATGGTAGGTAGTGTTGTAGCTCTGATCTCAGCAAAAGATATGTATGCTATTAGGTTCATAGGTTCATAGGTTCATAGGTTTGTACTAGGCTATCTTCCCTAGGGCATTTATAAGCCTAGCCAGAGTGTTAGTGGCTTTCACCACCCCTTAGGATGAGAATACTATGCCCTTTTAGGGTTTAGTTTACTGTGCCTCTGTCTAGTAGTGACACAGAGATGACCACCGGGGTAAACCTACGATCTCCCATCCACTCGTCGAGATTTCTCTTGAATAGAGTCAGTGAGGGGCTCTGACTAACATGGACTGGGATTCTGTTCCAGAGTGTAGGGAGCCTCTGGGTTATGAATCTGTCCCTCCAGCACGTCCTATTTATTTCTGTGTTGAGGTTTAAGTCTCTTGTTCTCATGGCTCTGATGGATTTGGATTTTCTGAGGTGGAGCATGTCCATTAATTCCGGATTGGACATGGCCTTGTACGTCAGGCACAGATCACCTCTGAGTAGGCGGTATGCGACTGAATAGAGCTGGAGTTTTTCAGTCGGGCAGCATATGACATATGTTTAAGACCCTTTATCCTCTTGGTGAGGAACTTTTGGGGTCTTTCCAACTGCTGCAGGTGTCGGGTGAGATACATCCCAAATGGGGCATTGTACTCAATCATTGGCCTGTTAAGAGAAGAGTACAGGGGCACAATGACCTCTCTTGATCTAGATGTGAAACCCTTCATGATAAGGTGGGCAATATAGAAGGTCTTCCTAACCACTTTGGCAATGTGAGTGTCAAATGAGAGGTTACTGTCAACCTGGGTCCCTAGGTCCCTGATTACCTCTTCCGTACTTAATGGATTACCACCTATGTGGTAATTTGTCGGTACCTTGTTTTTCCCAAAGGGTATGACTATACATTTTTTGGCGTTCAGCTTAAGGCCATGGCTCTGGCACCAATTATCCATCTCTATGAGGCCTCTCTGAAGGATGTCTGTGTCCGCTGGAGTATCAATTATGGCACCCAGTTTGCAGTCATCTGCTAACTTTGTCAGCCACAATCCTCCTATGTTTGCCTGTACCTCAGAAAAATAAATGCCGAACAAGAGGGGTCCCAGGACTGAGCCCTGTGGGACACCACTTGTGACTGGCTTAGAGTCTGACATAGCTCCAGCAACTCTGACCCTGTGGGTTCTGTCCTTGAGCCAGTTTGCAACTCATCTTGTGACATATGGGTTTACATTTAAGCTGGTGAGTTTGTCTATGATGCCCGAGTGGGGTATTGTGTCAAAGGCTTTTGCAAGGTCAAGGTAGGCTGTGTGAACTGGCTTACCCTCATCAATAGCCTTAGTGACTGTTTCAAAAAAGTCGACCAAGTTCAAAAGGCAGGATCTGCCCTTGACAAAGCCAAATTGGGTAGGATCCAATGTCTGTAGGTCCCCAATGTCTTTGTTTATGAGTTCCATAATGATCCTCTCCATAGCTTTGCAGACCAGGCTCATCAAGCTTATGGGGCAGTAATTTCCAGGGTCCGTAGAAGCACCGCCTTTGTGAAGTGGGACCACTGTTGCCGTACGCCACTCTATGGGTACATATCCTGTAGTAAGGCTAAGATTAAACAGCAGCCTTATGTGTGGGTTTAGTTCCTCTTGGAGTTCATGTAGCACACAGCCCGAGACACCATCCGGTCCCTTTGATGCTGTGTTTTTAGCTTTAGAGAGGGCGGCTCTCACCTGGGCATCTGAGATGTTAGGGAGGCTACACTCTGCTGGGATAGTTATTTCTCCTTTTGGGGGGGGGGATTTTCACTGAACCTGTCTGCCAGAATGTTGGCAATGTCAGTGGGTTCAGTGTATTTTGTGTCATTTTGGACTAACTCTGAGCATATCTGGGAGTTTCCACCCAGGTTTCTAACATAGCTAAAGAAGGCCTTGTGATTGTCTTTTGCGATTTTTCTCTCAAACTTGGCCTTGGATGATTTTATGAGTGATCGTAGTTTTTTGCTAGTACTGATCAGAGATGCCTTCCTTTTAGGGATTTTGCTCTGTCATGTAGTAGCTTCCTCCTCCTGTTGTAAAGTTTGTTTATGGCTGGGGTCCACCAGACCAGGCGCCTGCCTTTGGGGGAATGGGTCTTGGTTTTATTTGGGATTGCATGATCCATGCATTCTTGAAGGTGCCCATAGAAGGCATTTGCAAAGGATTCAGCAGTGTGGGTTGTGGTTTCCACTGGCCCAGGGGCCTTGAAGGATACCACTTCAGCCTTAAGAAGTGTGAAGTTGGCTTTTGAGAAGTACTTCACTGTGGTCTTTTGTGCAGGGGTGGGGCGGATGTGGATTTCCAGTGAGATTAATTTATGGCCTGATCTTACCAAAGAGGGATATACTTCTGGTGTGGAGTATTTTGTCCCCATGTTTGTGATGATCAGGTCTAGTATATTGTCTCCTCTTGTGGGAATGGTGACTAGTTGTTCCATTGCATTTGAGTTTATGAATTCTAGGAACCTTTGGGCTAGGGTATTGGGGCTTGAGTAATGTTCCCAGTCTATGTTTGGGTAGTTGAAGTCTCCAAAATGATGGTATTTGGAGAGACATTCATACTCTTCAGTGTCTTCAGGAAGGCTGTGTGGGGTTCCTGAGTTTGAGAGGGTGGTCTGTAGCATGCTACAAACTGTAAGGCAGTTTTGCCTATGGTTAGTTGCACCTGGATAGTCTCCGATGCTTCGTGCATTGCCACTAACCTGGAGGTGTGGGTATCTTTGATGAAAATGGATACTCCCCCTCCTTTTGTGGTTCGGTCCAAGTTTTGGGGCCGGAAAGCATGATATGAGGTAAAACCTGATAGTGCTGGGGTGCTCTCAGGAGCCTTGAACCAGGTTTCAGTCACTGCACAGACATCGATGTTCTGCATACTGAGGAGGGCTTCGAGGGTGTGCATCTTGAGGTTTAGACTTCTGGCATTGAGCAGCATTACCCTTAGTTTTTTTCCACTTGTGTTTTCTAGGGAGGTAGGTTTGTCATTTGAGCCTTGCCTAAAAAAGGCACTATGGGGGTAAGCCTTGGCCAATATCCGGAAGCCTAGGGGTGACAGGTGCAAGCCATCCCTTGCGAAGCAGCATGGCTTGTCAAGCATGTCATCCCAAGCAGACAGACATTGGATCCCCTTAGAATGACACCAGTTATTAAGCCAATTGTTAAAACAGATCATTTTGTATTTGTACTGTGGCATCATTCTTGGTGAGGGTAAGATGCTGCTCAGGGTCAGGGTCATACCGGCCTGGGCTATATAATCAGAGAGCTTTTCTATGTCTCTTTTCATGTAGTCCAGGGAGGTACGTCTCAGGTCGTTCACACCGGCATGTACAATGACTGAGTCATATCTGTGCTTGCTGTGGAGTGACCTGAGTGCTTGTGTTAGGTGGCGGATTCTAGCTCCCGACAGGCAGCTTACTGTGACCTTTTCCTTGTTCAGTCTGGTGAGTGGGACGTCAGTGTGTCTGACTATGGAGTCACCTATTACAAGTGTGTCTGGCATGTTGTTTGACCTTAAGGGCTGTGACTGTTTAGCACACTGACTTTGTGAACTATGTGTTGCATGTGCTATGTCTTGAGGTGGTGGTTGCTTGGGTGTCTGCTTTGGAGGCCTCTGTTGTTTTGGTAGATTTTTAATCAGCGCCTCCGAGTATGTTTTTGTGTGTTTATGTGTTTGGTTTGCAGTTGTGATAGTTCTATGAGAGACTGGGTTTGTGGTGTGTGTGGTTACCTTCTCCTCCTGACTGGTCTTGCCAGTACTGAATTGAGAGAGCTCAGCCTCCAGTTTGGCTATATAGTAGCATCTCTCGCATATATTTGTATTTCTTGGGAGGAGGAGAGGGTTGTCTGTGTACATGAAGCAATTGTAACATTGCCTCAAGATTCCAAGATTCACCAGCTGAACAGGAGAGGACGCCAGCAACTGACCCTTCGACATGCTAGAAATAGTGGAAAAGATTGCTGTGTAACTGAGTCAGAAAGGACCTATAGGGAAATGGGTACTCAACAGAATTTAGGTGAATGAAGTACTTTCTTTTGTTTAAGAGTGCTTTACCTGTGTAAAAATTGCTTTAGGAGCAAGTGCTGAGCTTTTCAGATAGAGTATAGGCTGTTTAGATTGCAAGTAGAACAGTTCAAGGGGAAAAATTGAAGAGCAGACTTGGCGGAGCCAGAAAAAGTTTAACCTTGTTTAACCAAGTTTAACCTTGTTTAACCGGCGCTGTGCTATGCGCATGACCGCGCAAAGCCGTGCAAACATGGATTTTAAGCAGTGAACTACAAAAGAGCTAGGAATGGTCCCAAACAACCAATTACTACAGCTTGTTGTGCTGAGGTCACTTCACCCAAGGACAGGTAGGCTGCTCAAGGCTCCCCACTCCCACTGGTGAGCAAAGAAACTTCCTTCTATCCAAGTAAGGTAATGGACAACACAGGAATTACACCACAGCCCAGAATACAGCAATGCCTGTATACTGGTCTAAACTAATCGAGGAAGGCGGGAAAACAAGGATTATTTTTTTGTTTTTTTGTTTTTTTTGTAGAAACACACAGAAAATGCAGAGACAGTGATAAATTAGTTACACAGGCTAGCACACTTTAGTAGGCAGCCTCCACAGTTAAATTAAACAAACAAACAAGCAAACTTTCAATTAAATTCGACTAAATGTAACTTTAAGTGCAGATTTTAAAATAAATGCAGTAATCAGTAAAAAACAGTTCAGGCTAGTTCAAAGTAAGCAACAGAAGCTATTTCCAGTGAAAAAAGCAAAGATAGTTAAATCCAGAAGGTAGTCGCTTTTTCGAGTTCCTTGCTGCTAGGACCACTCTGTAAACCCACGTGGAGCTTGTCTGAGCAGTATAGCCAGAAAAAAACACCCAGAGGCGGATTTTAAGCAGTGAACTACAAAAGAGCTAGGAATGGTCCCAAACAACCAATTACTACAGCTTCTTGTGCTGAGGTCACTTCCCCCAAGGACAGGTAGGCTGCTCAAAGCTCCCCACTCCCACTGGTGAGCAAAGAAACTTCCTTCTATCCAAGTAAGGTAATGGACAACACTGGAACTACACCACAGCCCAGAATACAGCAATGCCTGTATACTGGTCTAAACTAGTCGAGGAAGGCAAGAAAACAAGGATTATTATTTTTTTGTTTTTTTGTTTTTTTTTGTAGAAACACACAGAAAATGCAGAGACAGTGATAAAGTAGTTACACAGGCTAGCACACTTTAGTGGGCAGCCTCCACAGTTAAATTAAACAAACAAACAAGCAAACTTTCGATTAAATTCGACTAAATGTAACTTTAAGTGCAGAGTTTAAAATAAATGCAGTAATCAGTAAAAAAAAACAGTTCAGGCTAGTTCAAAGTAAGCAACAGAAGCTACTTCCAGTGAATAAAAAGCAAAGATACTTAAATCCAGAAGGTAGACACTTTTTCGAGTTCCTTGCTGCTAGGACCACTTTGTAAACCCACGTGGAGCTTGTCTGAGCAGTATAGCCAGAAAAAAACACCCAAAGGCGAACTTTAAGCAGTGAACTACAAAAGAGCTAGGAATGGTCCCAAACAACCAATTACTACAGCTTCTTGTGCTGAGGTCACTTCCCCCAAGGACAGGTAGGCTGCTCAAGGCTCCCCACTCCCACTGGTGAGCAAAGAAACTTCCTTCTATCCAAGTAAGGTAATGGACAACACAGGAACTAAACCACAGCCCAGAATACAGCAATGCCTGTATACTGGTCTAAACTAGACGAGGAAGGTGGGAAAACCAGGATTTTTTTTTTGGGTTTTTTTGTAGAAACACACAGAAAATGCAGAGACAGTGATAAATTAGTTACACAGGCTAGCACACTTTGTAGAAACACACAGAAAATGCAGAGACAGTGATAAATTAGTTACACAGGCTAGCACACTTTAGTGGGCAGCCTCCACAGTTAAATTAAACAAACAAACAAGCAAACTTTCGATTAAATTCGACTAAATGTAACTTTAAGTGCAGATTTTAAAATAAATGCAGTAATCAGTAAAAAAACAGTTGAGGCTAGTTCAAAGTAAGCAACAGAAGCTATTTCCAGTGAAAAAAAAGCGAAGATACTTAAATCCAGAAGGTAGTCACTTTTTCGAGTTCCTTCCTGCTAGGACCACTCTATAAACCCACGTGGAGCTTGTCTGAGCAGTATAGCCAGAAAAAAACGCCCAGAGGCAGATTTTAAGCAGTGAACTACAAAAGAGCTAGGAATGGTCCCAGACAACCAATTACTACAGCTTCTTGTGCTGAGGTCACTTCCCCCAAGGACAGGTAGACTGCTCAAGGCTCCCCACTCCCACTGGTGAGCAAAGAAACTTCCTTCTATCCAAGTAAGGTAATGGACAACACCGGAACTACACCACAGCCCAGAATGCAGCAATGCCTGTATACTGGTCTAAACTAGTCGAGGAAGGCGGGAAAACAAGGATTATTTTTTTGTTTTTTTGTTTTTTTTGTAGAAACACACAGAAAATGCAGAGACAGTGATAAATTAGTTACACAGGCTAGCACACTTTAGTGGGCAGCCTCCAGAGTTAAATTAAACAAACAAACAAGCAAACGTTCGATTAAATTGGACTAAATGCAACTTTAAGTGCAGAGTTTAAAATAAATGCAGTAATCAGTAAAAAAACAGTTCAGGCTAGTTCAAAGTAAGCAACAGAAGCTACTTCCAGTGAATAAAAAGCAAAGATACTTAAATCCAGAAGGTAGTCGCTTTTTCGAGTTCCTTGCTGCTAGGACCACTCTGTAAACCCACGTGGAGCTTGTCTGAGCAGTATAGCCAGAAAAAACACCCAGAGGCGGATTTTAAGCAGTGAACTACAAAAGAGCTAGGAATGGTCCCAAACAACCAATTACTACAGCTTCTTGTGCTGAGGTCACTTCCCCCAAGGACAGGTAGGCTGCTCAAGGCTCCCCACTCCCACTGGTGAGCAAAGAAACTTCCTTCTATCCAAGTAAGGTAATGGACAACACAGGAACTACACCACAGCCCAGAATACAGCAATGCCTGTATACTGGTCTAAACTAGTCGAGGAAGGTGGGAAAACAAGGATTATTTTTTTGTTTTTTTGTTTTTTTTGTAGAAACACACAGAAAATGCAGAGACAGTGATAAATTAGTTACACAGGCTAGCACACTTTAGGGGGCAGCCTCCACAGTTAAATTAAACAAACAAACAAGCAAACTTTCGATTAAATTCGACTAAATGTAACTTTAAGTGCAGATTTTAAAATAAATGCAGTAATCAGTAAAAAAACAGTTCAGGCTAGTTCAAAGTAAGCAACAGAAGCTATTTCTAGTGAAAAAAAAGCAAAGATACTTAAATCCAGAAGGTAGTCGCTTTTTCGAGTTCCTTGCTGCTAGGACCACTCTGTAAACCCTCGTGGAGCTTGTCTGAGCAGTATATGCTAGGCATGTCTGAGTAGTATATTGCTAGGCAGGAAAAGCAGTATGGCATACGGTGTGATGTAGTTCCATGGTGTTGATTGGAGTGTCTGGTGTCTGTTTCTCTAACACTGAAGAAGGCATATTTTTGCCAAAACTGGTTTGTTATTTTTATACCAATAAAGTCTGTTTATTTACTATCAGTTTTTTGGCTGTATGCTTGACTGCTATCTTTGCTGGCCAACTGTGCTTTTCTATGTTGACTGGAGTGTGCCATTGTAGGCTAAAGTAGTACATGTATGCTTATTGATTGTTAACACTAGTGAATACAAATACTGTATGAACTGTAGTACTACCTGAAGCTGTAGGCCTAAACAGCACAGTATGGTGTATATCCACATTGCTTGGAAACACTGTTTTGTTTGTTACCTGTAGTCCTCACACATTACATACCTCAGGCATAAGGTTTTGTAAGTGCTGACACACAGTACTGTATGGTACACAGATAAAACTCATCTGGGTTGCCATACCTTTGTGTCTTGTAGGTATGTCTGATGTGTGTGTGGGTATGCCTGTAACATGGCCTCGGTGGTATGTGTGTCACAGGATATAAGTGCATATCTAGCAACGAGTATAGTGTAGTACAGCAGTTTGCCACCTATATTGATGAATGTGCACATATGTTACTTAGGGGTTTGCTATCAACAAGTAGCGTGGTGTACTGGTAGTACTGTAACTGTACTTTACATTAACCCAAAATGTGAGGAACAGTGTGATAAACAAACTGATAACCAGTAAACCACACTGTGAGAGGAAAACTAAAGCACCGGACAGCCACAAAATAAAAGCAACTGTTTATTGTAACAAGTAATCCAACGTTAAACGCTTAACGAATCACCGCTTTTTTGTCTTCTAAATGAACAGACTTCATCAGACAAACACACAAAATTGATTCAACATTTATATATGCTGACAAACATTTAAATTATCCAATAGTAATGAGACCATGGCCTCATAAATATATATGCATAAATCCATTTGATTTAAGCCTTTTCAGCAGAACTTCTTTTCAGCAAAAGAATTAAACGTTAATGAACTATGGGGGCTAGGTGTGCCCCTATATATGCTAACATGGTTTTGAATACCTGGGAAAATAAATTTATTTATAATAGCACATACAAAGAAAATTGGAGTTTATACCAGCATTTTTTAGATGATATAGTTATATTTTGGCATGACAGTAAAGAAAGATTAGATGAATTTATACATTATATTAACCACATATTCTCTCACAGTGTGGTTTGTACTTTACATTAATTTCAATGGATGACAAATATCTGTATGCATTAGCTTCATATATACCTCCTGTGGCTAGGTGGTGCATTGTGTCACATACAGTGTGCCATGTACTGTTGTATAGTCTTACATACTGGTTTCACTTTGTTGCTGTGCAGAACATGGTTTGGTACATAGTATGTGCCAGACACTGTCAGGCAGTTGTGGGCTGAGCAGTGATATGTGGTATTAAAAGTGTGTATCTACTGACAGCCAATAGGTTGCTATATAAGGCATTTCATTGATGCCTGTACTTTAGAATGTTAAGTGTGCCACATGACTTGCTCACAATTATTGTTTTATTGTCTTCCAGGGACATGTCTCACAATCAAAAACCTGCTTATTCCCCTGAAGAGGAGGAAGTCATCCTAGATGCCCTAATACAACATCACAACCTGCTGTTCTCCAGAACCAGCCAGGACCAGCATGGGCGCACTGCACTGTGGCAGGATGTTGTCCATCAGGTGAATGATGTAGGCATGCATAATCGGACTTATGAGCAGGTACACCATCACTGCAGGGATTTAATCAGACATGTCTGGCAGCATGCCTCCGATGTCCACAGACAACAGCTTGCCACAGGTGGTGGTGCAGCAACACATCCACCCCTCACCAGAGTGGAAGAGCTGCTCCTCAGCATGGTGGCTCCTGGCCAACCACTACAACAGACATGTGTCATCATGGAGGCCAGAGTCACCCAGCACGTCGACTCAGAGGGTGCAGGTAATATGGCATATCTGTAGACTACTGTTAGCTCGATTGTTAGAACATGCATTTATCAGATGTGTACTGTGCATTTAGAAGATGTGGAGCCTGGTGTCGTGCAATACTGATAATTTGGTACATCATCTGTATGCCTGTGACTGTCACCTGTTGTACTACTGTAAAATTGTAAACTCACAGCAGCAATGCCATAGTTGTTGACACTGACAAACTGTCTCATATCCTTGTAGGTCCCTCTGGTGTGATAGCAAGACAGCAGACCCATGCTGGTGAGTGTTCTACATTTGATATAGCATATAACATGTGCATGTCATAGGAGAGTTGTAGGCCATATACACATGTGAAACACCTACACATAATGCATGCTCTGCATGTTCTCTGTGGGACTATGCACATCCCAGTAACATGAGTAGCTGCCTCAAACACATGCAATACACAGAGCATCCCAACCAATTGTGGTACACTCTAGTGGACATTGTATAGGCAGAGTCAATACACATGCACACAACATACACCACTTTGTCATATGCAGTAAGTGTTAATATGATACACATGGTGTATGTAGACACCTGCTGTAAGGTCAAACTCCAGTATCCCAAATGTCATCAACACAGCACACATACTATACTTGAGGAGTAGAGACCTATCATGGGGCGGTGCGACACGCTTCAACACACAACACATTCATATTAGGCAATGCTCCCTATTGAACAATGTACATACCCATGTAACAACTGGCTGTGAAATGGTTAATGTCGCCACAGTGGTGCAGGTCATGTACAGCAAGATAGTTGCCAGTGTGACATACATTAGTGGACTTGAGTGACCACATGATGCTGCCTGATGATGGCTCATGGTACTACACTACATCCAGTTACAGTAACTACAGCACTACACATAGCATTCATTGCTATACACCTGACAGTTGTGTGCATCTGGCCATGGTATGTATACCTATGCGTGATGGTGCACAGGACATTGGAAAGTATTTTATACTTCCACAGCAATGTTGTGTCCATGTACACATTGTGTTCTGGGGTGAGGCCAATCATTGAACAACACACATGCATCAAAGACATGTATACTGTTATCAACAAGGACTCTACACTCGCACAGCATGCTGTTGAGCAACACACATCCTGCATGCTGACACATGTGATAGGACTCTTTGGCTTGTGATACTGTACTCCACCATCAACCACTAATGAGTATGTTCTGTTTTGCTGTTGGTGTGTGTGTGTGTGTGTGTGTGTGTGTGTGTGTGTGTGTGTGTGTGTGTGTGTGTGTGAACTTGACTGAGTAGTGTATTTGTGTGCATGTGTGCATGTGTTCATGTGCGCATGTGTGCATGTGTTCATGTGTGCATGTGTGCATATGTTCATGTGTGCATGTGTGCATGTGTTCATGTCTGCATGTGTTCATGTGTGCATGTGTGCATGTGTTCATGTGCACATGTATTCATGTGTTCATGTGTGCATGTGTGCATGTGTGCATGTGTTCATGTGTGCATGTGTGCATGTGTGCATGTGTTCATGTGTGCACGTGTGCACGTGTGCATGTGTGCATGTGTGCATGTGTTCATGTGTTCATGTGTGCATGTGTACATGTGTTCATGTGTGCTAACATCCTGTACAGATTGTAAAGTGTGTTTCCTGTCTTCCTCTCACAGGTGCTGAGGTTTTGTTGGATGAGTGCAACAGGGAACCTGAAGTCACTGCCACAAATAATGGACATGATGATACACGTGATGTGGCACAGGCAGGTTTGACAGGGTCTGTCGTTGGTCTGCCAATCAACAGTACACAGCTTTTCTCCCCATCTATGAGCACATTCATACTGCCAATACATCCCTCAACACCAATGGCCTTAGCTGAGGAACAGCATACAGTAGGCATTGACCAGGATTGTGTGGTATCTATGGCACATGCAACCCCTCACAGCAGTTATACCCAGACACCTGGAATGGTACCACATAGGCATATGTCCTGGGGTTCTCGTGGGAGTACGACTGATTGTAATGCCCCTGGCAGACGTGCCCACACAGGTCTCACAACCGCAGGTATGTTCCGGGCTGTAATGCAGGCACGTATGGAATGGTACACCAGGCAGGGACTAAGGGCAGAGAGGGCCCATAACACCGCTATCAGTGACAGTATTCATGACCTTGCTGTTGCCATCTGTAATTACACCAAGGTCATTGATAGACATTGGGGGGAGACACTAGATGTCCTCCACAATGTAATATCCATGTGCCAGGACAGTGCAGAATGGATGAGACGTCGATGTGGACATATGCCAGCAACATCAACAGCTGGCAGTCATCGCGGATGACACCCAAGTCCCAGCCGCTTCCATAGTGGCAGTACCAGCCCCAGCAATGTCGGGGCTAGGCTGTTAATAGACTGTCGTAGATGACCATGTGCACATGGCTCTGGCCAGTCCCACCAGGGACATGGGTCCAGTCGACATCCCTCTGCCTCTGATGATAGTACCCAGTCTGGCTTAGTATCCAATACTGTCCGTGACACCCCTGCAAGGCACAGGTACTGTGTCTGTGGCCAGAGACAGTGATCTCTACAGCCTGGCAGGTACAGTCTGTGGCTGTCCCACAACCTCCCGTATTTGGCAGCTACATGGTGGAACTGTGTGCATACAGACACACACAAATAAACCAAACACCTAGGGCTAACACATACACACACACATTACATCAACATTGACCCATGCTGTACTGTTGTCCCTCACACACAGACACACACACACACACACACACACACACACACACACACACACACACACACACACACACATACATGTCGATTGGATGGGTCATTGTCGGGCTTTGGCAAACCAGCAACACACCCTGTGCATATGATGAAACTGTGCTACCTCCTGTCATCTGTGACATTGATGCAGGAACAGGCTAACATGGTGCTGATGCACAGGGTGACCTAATAGCAATGTAGCAATGTTAGCATGTTGTCAACAGTAAAGTGTAATGATATCTTTGTAGGTATATCTCAGCAGGCATGATGCATTAAAGCTATGATTATCAATGTAGTATTGTTTACACCAGTGTTAATTCCAAAAATGTATTGTCTGCCCATGTGCCACTTGGCTGATGTGTGTGGTACTGGCGGCATGTGTTGGTGAGTGGACAGTACGTGTGTGATGTGTGCAATACAGATTTGCAGGTGGTGGCCTAATGGTTAAGGTGTTTGCCTTACAAACACAAGGTGCAGGGTTTGAGTCTCACAAGGGATAATTGCTGGACTTAAAATGGCTCACAAGGGCAGCTAGCCTAGTACTAATCTATTTCTATCTATTTCTCTTTACATTTGTGAACATGGTGGAGGTGCACTGTCTGCATGTATGTGCATAGTGGGCACATGGGAAGGGTGACATGCCCTGTATTACACAGTGTTAACACTTCATAATTCCTATTGGTGGCCAGTATGCATTTTACTACACATATGTTTTAACTTGGGTACACATGTGTGTATGACATGGTTTGACACTATGCTGTGGGTGATACTGTTAATATCGGTCATTGGTTTGCATTCTGGTAGTATACACAACCTGAACAGCCTGATTATAACCAATCATTAGATGATGTCTTGACAACTGACACACAGATGTAGGATACACAGTAGCATTTGAATCCTTCCGGTACTATACTATACCAGTAACCAGTGGTATTGACCGCCACCCATTCCTGGGACCACTCCTTTTGGCATGTAGCTGTCCTAGGTACAAGCAAACACACTATGCATATGTCTGTCCACATCTGGTAATGCATACAGTGGCCTACAATGCATTCTCCAGATGAGACACTTATCCTCCACAAGGGTATCATACAGACAGATACCTGTTGACCAACCCATGCTGTAAAGCTATAAGCCAACTATAGCATAGTCATCCACATTTACTAAACATAGTATCCTGACAGTACTACATAGGTAGTAGCCCACAACATGTAGCAGGGGTACTGATGTGTACATACAGCCACATGTTATGTCATCTGTCCTTTGGTATTCACATTTCCAAAGGTATTCTGATGTCCCTCGGTGTATCACATAAGCAATAAGGGGTCTGTATGCATATCCACGAAGGTGTTGTACACCTAAAATGAATGCCCATTATTGACAGACTGTGTTGTGTTTGAACATGTCTGAAATATACCCCAGGCATGAACCCTCACTCACACTATTCTATAGAAACTGTCATGGGTGTGTGTGACACAGATGACCTAGGCCACAGATCACTACAGTGGCTGGCCTTGTCAAATACATACATATGTGACCTAAGGTCTGAGAAGCAGCAGCACAAACTGTCAATGGTAACAGATGTATTCATGTAGAAAGCAGGCTTCACACCTATGAACTAATTGAGGTCACATGTACATATATGTATTTGCCACACAGATACCTGAAGTGTGCAATGCACACACTGTTGTTTTACTGATGTGTCATACAGTAGTAAAAGCAAAATCCACAACACGTTGACCAACAGTGTCACACACACTCAGCAATTACAGGATTCAAATCCCTACCTAACTATGTTATGATACTAGACAGATACGCATTAACATGACACGCTGTATGCTTTACTGGGTGTTTTCCTTTCCACTGCTGTATTTGTGGGATACTGACATCATCAGACTTGCCAAAGAGGTATTTACCTCTTTTAATGTGTTTTCCTAGTCTCCAAAAAGGGCACTGCTCTCAAAGGAAATCACACACACACTTTTAATGTGTTTTCCTAGTCTCCAAAAAGGGCACTGCTCTCAAAGGAAATCACACACACACTTTTAATGTGTTTTCCTAGTCTCAAAAAAGGGCACTGCTCTCAAAGGAAACCACACACTCTCAGCAATTGTAGGATTCAAACCCCTAACTAACTATGTTATGACTCTAGAGAGGTATGTATGTACACAATGTGCTATAGGCTTCTGTTGGGAGCTTTCTTTTCCACTGCTGTATTTGTGGAATACTGACATCATCAGACTTGCCAAAGAGGAATTTACCTCTTTTCATGTGTTTTCCTAGTCTCCAAAAAGGGCACTGTTCTCAAAGGAAATCACACACACACAACAAATGTAGGATTTAAACCCCTACCTAACAATGTTATGATTCTAGTGAGGGACGCATTTACACAACACACTACATGCTTTACTAGGAGTTTTCCTTTCCACTGCTGTATTTGTAGGATACTGACATCATCAGACTTGGCAAAGATGAATTTACCTCTTTTCATGTGTTTTCCTAGTCTCCAAAAAGGGCACTGCTTTCAAAGGAAATCACACAAACACTCTCAGCAATTGAAGGATTCAAGCTCCTACTTAACTATGTTTTGATTCTAGAGAGGTATGCATGTACATGATGCACTATATGCTTTACTGGGAGTAATTTTTTTCCACTGCTGTATTTGTGGGATACTGACATCATCAGACTTGCCAAAGAGGAATTTACCTCTTTTCATGTGTTTTCCTAGTCTCCAAAAAGGGCACTTCTCTCAAAGGAAATCAACCCCCCCCCCAAACACTCAGCACCCCCCCCCCAAACACTCAGCAATTGCCGGATTCAACCCCCTACTTAACAATGTTATGATACTAGAGAAATACGCATTAACATGATGCGCTATATGCTTTACTGTATGGCTTCTTTTCTCCTGCTATATTTGTAGGATGCTGACATCATCAGACTGGACATGGTAATGTGTGTGCACTTTGTTTTATGCAATCCCAGGAACGAACCATGTGGGACAACAGGCGTTAACAGCTTGAACAGGACTCCACAATTCTTAGCTTGTGTGATCTATTTGTGGACCAATTACCATTCCATCATATGACAGCACATATTTATGCACAAATTGTTGATTTTGTGGATATGACATGTGCCTGGGATGTTGATAAAGGGCTATTCAAAGTCTATTTGGGACGTGTGTAGCTCCTTTCAGTGATGTATGTCCTGGGTGGCTGCCTTGCAAACAGTCTAGCAGGTTTCGGAACCATGATCTGCCCATGAACAAACCAAAGTTGGTAGGGTTGTGTGTTTGTCGGCTTCCAATAGCTCTGTTTATGACTTCAATCATGATGGACTCCATGGCCTTGCAGATCAGACTTCATAGGCTTATAGGACTATAGTTCCCATGGTCTGTTGTGCACCAACACTTGTGAGGTGTGCCATATGTTGCTGTAACCCATTCAACAGTTTCAGATCCTGTAGAGAGGGTGAGGCTCAACAGACTGTTCAGGTGCAGGGTCTGTTTGTTCTGCAGTTCACTTATGACACATGTAGGGAAACAATGTAATCCAATTGATGCCATGTTTTCGGCTTTGGAAGGAGCTGTTTACCCATTCTACATGTGATATCTCCTGGTATGATGGTAGGGCCTTTTGTCAGTGGGAGGTGGGTATGTATGTATGGGCCTGTCTGACAGGATGTTGGCATTGTCAGTCAGGTACAGTTGGTCGTGACTCAGGACATATATGAGTGTACATTGCTATTTATGACATAGCTGAAGGAAGTGTCATGGTTCTGTCTGGACTCCTTCGCAGATAATCTTTCCAAAACACCGACAAACCTGTGCACTAAACCCCTGTTCTACTCTTTTACACACTTAACACCCTACTGATCCTTTTTGATCAGTCAACAGAGTATTTCATCATAATATCCTGGCTTGTCTGAAGGTCGGTTTCGTGTGTAGTCTCCAGTCCAGCTGGTGAATATTGGAATTTTAACTCAATGTTACAACTGCCTTAGGTACACAGACAACCCTCTCCTCCTCCCAACAAACTCAGATATATGTGAGAGATGCAACTATATAGACAAACAGGAGGCTGAGCTCTCTCGACCCATGACTGGCACAGTCTATCAGGTGGTGAAGGTAACCACACACACCACAAATCCAGTTTCACATAGACCTATAGCAACAGCAAACAAAACACATTACCACACAAAAACATACTCGGAGGCTCTAAATAAAATCTGCATAAGCAGCAGAGACCTCCAAAGCAGACACCCAATCAACTGCTACCCCACAAAAATACCCACATATCACATAGTTCACAAAGTCAGTGTGCCACACAGTCACTGCCCTTAGGTTTAAACAACACACCTAATACACTTGTAATAGGTGACTCTATTGTCAGACACACTGACGTCCCACTCACCAGGCTGAACAGGGAGAAGGTCATTTTGAGCTGTCTGTCGGGTGCCAGGATCCACCAAATAACACATGCACTCAGGTCACTCCAAAGCAAGTACAAATATGGCTCCATCATTGTCCATGCTGGTGTGAATGACCTCAGATGTTCCTCCCTGGACTACATGACAAGAGACATAGATGAGCTCTCTGATCATGTAGCCCAGGCCAGTATGACCCTGACTTTGTGTAGCATCTTACCCTCACCAAGAATGATGCCACAGTATACAGACAAAATTATCAATTTTAACAGTTGGCTAATGTATTGTTGTCATTCAAAGGGGATCCAGTGTCTGTCAGCCTGGGGTGACATGCTCGACATGCCACGTTGCTTCACTACAGACGGCTTGCACCTGTCACCCCTGGACTTTTGAATACTGGCTAAGGCTCTTGCCACCCCCATAGTGCCTTTTTTAGGCAAGGCTCAAAAGACAAACCCACCTCCATAGACAATACAAGGTAAAAGAAATTAAGGGTAATGCTGCTCAACACTAGATGTCTAAACCTCAAAATGCATGAACTCAAGGCTCTCCTCAGTATGGAGAATGTCGATATCTGTGCAGTAACAGACACCTGGTTCATGCTCCCGGAAGCACCCCAGCACTACCAGGTCATACTTCATACCATGCTTTTCGGCCACAAAACTCGGACCGACCAACATAAACAGGGGGGGGGGTATCCATATACATCACAGATACACAAACCACCAGGTTAGTAGCACTGCACGAAGCATTGGAGACCATACATGTGCAACTAACAGTGGGCAAAACTGCCTTTCGGTTTGTAGCCTGCTACAGACCACCCTTTCAAACTCAGGAACCTCACTCGGCTTTCCTGAGAACACTGGAGAATATGAAGGTCTTTCCAAACACCATTATATTGGGTGACTTCAACTACCCAAACATTGACTGGGAATACTACTAAAGCCCCAACACCCTCACCTAACGGTTGCTTGAATTTATAAACTCAAATGCTATGGCACAACTGGTCACCACACCCACAAGAGGGGAAAACATATTGGACCTGATCATCACCAACATGGGGACTATATGTTCCACACCAGAGGTATACCCCTCATTGGTAAGGTCAGACCATACATTTATCTCACTGGACATCCATATTCCATCCCCACCCCCATCCTAGGTAATCTCGGTGAAGAACTTCTCAAAAGCAAATGTCACACTTCTCAAAACCGAGGTAGTATCCTTCAAAGACCCTGGGACAGTGGTATATATGGCTCAGACCACAGAATCCTTTACAAATGTATTCTATGGACACCTACTAGAATGCATGGATTATGCTATCCCAAATAAAAACAAGACTCACTCCTTCAAAGGCAGGGGACCTGTCTGGTGGACCCCAGCCATAAATAAGCTATACAATGAAAAGAGGAGGCTACTACATGATAGAGCACAATCCCAAAAAGGGAAGGCATCTCTGATCAGTACTAGCAAGAAGCTACGATCACTCATGAATTAATCTAAGGGCAGCTTCAAAAGGAAAATTGCAACAGACACTAAGGACAGTCACAAGGCCTTCTTTAGTTATGTCAGGAACCTGGATAGCAACTCCCAGATATGCTGTGAGTCAGTGCAAAATGACAAAAAAATACACTGAACCCACAGACATTGCCAACATCCTGGCAAACAGGTTCAGTGCAAATGTCTCCTCCTCATCCCCCCTAAAGAGCAAATGTCCATCCCAACAGAGTGTAGCCTCCCTGTCATCACAAATGAACAGGTGAGAGCTGCCCTCTCCAAACCAGACAACACAGCATCAATGGGACCGGATGGTGTCCCGGCCTGCGTCTTACACGAGCTTCATGAAGAACTTAACCCTCACATTAAATCACTGTTCAATATCAGACTTACTACAGGATATGTACCCAAGGAATGGCATACAGCAACAGTGGTCCTGCTCCACTTAGGTGGTGCCACAATGGACCACGGACACTATTGCCCTATAAGCCTAACTAGCCTGGTCTACAAAGCTATGGAGCATATCATCATGGAACTCATACACAAAGACATCGGGAACCTACAGACACTGGATTCAACCCAATTCGGCTTTGTTGAGGGCAGATCTTAACTCTTGAACCTGGTCAACTTCTTTAAACAGTTACCAGGTCCATAGACATAGGGACGGTAATCCACACAGCCTACCTGGACCTCGCAAAACCCTTCGACACAATACCCACTCGGGCATCATAAATAAGCTCACCAGCTTAGATATCAACACATATGTCACAATATGGATTGCAAACTGGATCAGGGATAGCACCCACATGGTCAGTATTGCAGGTGCCATGTCTGACTTTACACCAGTTACAAGTGGCGTCCCACACGGCTCAGTCCTGGGACCTCTCTTGTTCAGTATATATTTCTCTGATGTACAGGCTAACACAGGGGGACTATGGCTGACCAAGTTCGTAGATGACTGCAAACCGGGTGCCATAATCGACTCTCCAGCTGGTACAAGCGTCCTCCAAAAGGGTCTCACAGAGATGGATAACTGGTGCCAGACTCATGGCCTACAGCTAAATGCCATTAAATGCATAGTCATCCCCTTTGGGAATAACAAAGTGCCCACACATTACCACATAGGTGGTAATCCATTAAGTACGGAAGAAGTGTTTAGGGATTTGGGGACCCGAGTAAATAGTAATCTCACCTTTGAGAATCACGTTGCCAAAGTGGTTAGACAGACCTTCTATATAGTCCACCTTATCCCAAAAGGTTTAACATCTAGATCAAGTGAGGTCATTGTGCCCCTGTACTCATCAGGCCCATGATTGGATACAATGCCCCATTTGGGATGTACCTTACCCAACACCTGCAGCAACTGTAATGGCCACAAAAGTACCTCACCAAGTGGATCTATGGACTCACAAAGATGCCCTGCCCAGTTTGGCTAAAGTAACTCCAGCTTTACTCAGTTGCTTACCGCCTACTCGGATGCGATCTATGCCTGATGTTTAAAGCCATGTCCAACCCAGAATTAATGGACATGCTCCACCTCAGGATATCTGAATCCCTTAGAGCTACATGCTCCAGGGACTTAAACCTCTGCACAGATATTAATAGGACATGCTGGAGGGACAGATTCATATCCCAGAGGCTCCCCTCACTCTGGAATGAGATCCCAGTCCCGCATAGGCAGAGCCCCTCACTGACCCTCTACAGGAGAAATCTTGACGAGTGGATGGGTGATCGTATATTTACCCCTGGGATCTCTTCTGGGTCCCTGCTAGACAGAGACACAATTAACTAACCATAAAAGGGCTATCTTGTGTGACCTACTATTCACAGGCACAGTCTACTGATCTAACAGGGTTGCGAAAGCCAAACACATTCTGGCTAGGCTTATAAATGCCCTAGGGCAGATAGCCTAGTATCAACCTATGAACCTATGATAATGTTTGGAGTGCACATTGTTTATTGATGATACTGATTGCAGGTTTTTTATCTTCTTTGCTTTCCCACTTTCTATGAACAACCTAAGTATCTGTAGTACATATTTGATTATGACAGGGTTCCAATATATTATATATGTGTCTGTTGTTACATAACTGTGTGCACAAGGTGGACTGGTGAATAGTGAGAGGTTCCCGGGTTAACACATGCAACTGCCAGATATATGTGGCCCACTGCTGTACTCAGACATGGCCTAAGTGTGTGAGCATGCCCAGTTTGGCCTTTCAGTGTTTTGTTGCCTGACATTTGTCTCATTTATTCAAGTGTGTGAGCATGCCCAGTGTGACCTTTCAGTATGATGCAGTCTGAAGTCCACTACATTTGTTAATGTGTGTGAACATGACCAATATTAACATTTATACTATATGTGTGTTGAAAATCAGGTTCTATTTTTACTGCAGGGCTCACCTTTGTGTCATAACTCGACAGGGATTATGCTGTGCCTGCAGGGTTTCCATGAGATACTTTGCATAGACTTATCAACATTTCTTCATACAGGCTGATGAGTGAAATACTGTCATGGTTTAGTGGTTCAATACTATGACTATAGTGTACAGTATTGTAGGTTCAAGGCCTGTCACTGCTTAGTATTCTCAGACTGCTTAAGGGCCAGCAGAGCAAATATGAGCATTTTTGACCAAGCTTGTCCAACATTGTTCAATGTTAAACAACATTGCTGAACGTTGCCCAGTATTGCTCAACATTGACCAAAGTTGTGCTAGTTAGTGTGTGCAATTTTGTTTACATATACTAAATAGTGGTATAAGCTGTTTAGCACTGCTTTATATTGCTTAACACATGGCAATCATGCCTCAGGTGGTGCTGCAGGGCTGCCTATGTCGGATGCACATAGTACACTCCCTATACATGTTTGAAAACAGGTAGTGTCAAGTTAGGCATCCCTTTTACTATATGTGTGAGTCAGAGAGAGGTATCATTTCCAGGGTTCCTACTGAGCCAATGTATGTGCTATGCCTTGCCTCTTTGCCAAGGCCAAAGCATACTGGGCACACCTCCTTCTGCCTACTGGGGCAGGCTCAGGTTGTTCCTCCTCCGAGTCACGCTCTGCCTGTGATGGCCTTGGCAATGGTGGGGGGCTGTTTGGCCCGGGCCAATGATGCTCCTGCTGCAGCTGTTTTCACAGGATCATATTATGTAGCATAGCACATACCATGACAATTTGGGTACATGTAGTTGATGAGTACTGCAAGGCTCCACTAGATGTGTCCAGGTACCGGAACCGTGACTTGAGCAGCCCAAACACATGCTGGATTACATTTCGTGTTTGTGCATGTGCCTCATTATGGCATTCCTGTTCAGGTGTGTGTGCGTTTCTGATGGGTGTCATCAGCCACGGCTCCAGTGCATAGACAGCATCCCCCACTAGGTGACAATGAGGGATGTCCCCATTGGCAAATGTCTGGTACAGCTGTGTCAGATGCCAGATATGGGAATCATGGTAGCTTCCAGGGCAGCCAGCACACACATTCAGTATTATGCCCTGGGCATCACACCTGACCTGGCAGTTGATGGAAGGGAAGCCCTTGCGGTTAAAGTAGACCCTACCCCGCTCACCGGCTGGTGCTTTGATGTGCATGTGTGTGCAGTCTATTGCACCCACTACCTCAGGGTATTCCGCTATTTGCTGGAAGAGATGCATATTGCTGGCCAATACCTTACGGGAACTGGGGAAAAATACATGATCACCGACATGTGCTGACATGGCATCCAGGAACTGGTGCAGTACCCTGGATGCTGATGCCTGTGATATCCCCATCATATCTCCGGTTGGTCTTTGGAAGGTACCTGCTGCTAATATTCTTAGGCCAACACATACCTTGGTTTCCACTGGGATGGGTTCCCCTCTGTTGGTTCTGTGTGTGAGGCGTGGCCTGCACAGCTCAACAATTTGCTGCATGAGGTCTCTGTCCACTCTATAGCACTCCACTATCTCCAGCTCATGTAGCCCCTGATAGGTTACCCTGGGCCTGTACACTCTTCTCCATCTCCTCAATGTGGGTTGTCCAGCAGCACTCACATTGTCACCACCCTCAGCATGTTGCATATGTCACCTTATAACAGCAATGGCAGCCCCTAACATTTTTTTGTCTCAGTAAAGCTTTTTAAGTTTTCACTTCTCTTAGTTTACTGCAGTGTTGCAGTGTCTCTGAGGAAAACATGGTGGAAAGTTGTTTGCAGAGTTTTAAGTGCTGGGTTGGGCTGGGCTAGTATACTGCTTGTGTAATTGCCTGATTCTGATTGTTTTCACCTGCTAGCTCTGCTAGTACTCCTTGGTTAACTTCCTACTATTTGTTGTGCTTCCTTTTCTCTTTCTGTTTCCTCAAGGGGGCAGTGCTGCACACACAAGTGCAAACACACTCACACCAGCTCACACTAGCTCACACGTGCGCACACATGCTTACATGGACTAAAACTTGCTTATTCTTGCTAAAATGCGCGCACACCGGTGCATACGCACTTACACACATTTCAACAACCTTAGACATGCTTACTCTGGCTTAAACCCACACACACAGGTGCACACGAGCACACAGACTCTTACTCGGATATACAGGTGTGCACCCATGAGCAAACACGTTGCAAGCACTTCAACAAGAAGCTTTAGTGTTATGCATGGCATACAGCTTCAATTTCTTGCCTTTACCTAGGGTACCTGTTGACACACCTCTTCCAGTGATGAGTAACTGACAGCAAACACATGCCACTCTCCTCCAATGAGCTTCACTTCTTTCATACATACCCCCCTCGTGATGTCACCTATCTTCTACTCTGATATTCCCCTTATCCTACTCCTACACACCGCTGACTGTGCTCATTTGCTATGTAAACTTGGGATTCACTATCCTTACCCTCATTTGCATAGGATTGCCAACTAATGCTTGGTTACATCTCTTAGACTGAGCTTCCCCCCTTAGCAACCTCTACTCAGTAGCCATGTTGTCTTCAGCCTGCCATTCCCTTGCATTGTAAATTAAAAATTACAATAAAATCCATATTTGTGGATTTTAATTATTGGTTTTCTGGTTTTTACAGCACAGCACGTTTGCACGGTGCTGCGCTATGCTTAAACTTCAGAGATCGGGATAAAAAAAAAATTATTTTATTTTTATTTTGCATTGGTGAACATTGCCAATGGCCGTATTTTTGGCTGTTGGCATGCTTCCTCAACTGGATGCATCCTTTTTTTGGAGCTGTCATGGCTCCGTTTTGCTATTTGCAGAACGGTACTCAGTTGTCTACGGAGTACTTTTCTGCAAATAACACTACTCTTACTCGGACAGGTTTGGGTTTCCTGGATCGCAAATTTACCTAATTTGCATAGCTTTCGTCCGTGTAATAGTCACTTTAGGAGCTCTAGCCAAAAGAACAAAGTCAAGCACAACAGGACCCGGAAAGCAACAATCAGGTAAAATGCTGTAAATCCTTTTGCGTGGCCAATACCAACACAAATGCAGGTTAATAAAAAGCTTTTATTAGATCTCCTTTACAAAACTGATTACAAAATAAAACCAAGCGCTTTCTCCCGGTCGCTACCGGGCTTTATCAAGGTAAAACAGGTTAATAACTCATTTCATTTAATTTATACTCTAGACAAAATCACATGATTCAATTAATTAATGCCTATTAATGTTTTAAAGTGAACTACAAAACTATAAAGTTTCAATTAAAAACATTCTTGTATCTAAAAATTACAACAACACCGTTGTGAGAGTTTACCATATTCCCAAAACAAGTAAACATACATCAAATATAACCCCAGAATTTCTTGTATTTTTTTCTTTTTAAATCTGTCATGCTCTTAATTCTAAAGGCATACCATCAAACTCACACTGCTGCGAAACCAAAAGGAACATCGTTGAACAAAATTGTTTCAATTTTTACAATCTAGCTTGTCTCATTTTTAAAACACTATTAATATTGATGTTCTCATTCATACCGGGAAACCTACTTGCATCCAGCTTAAGATGCCAGAATAATTCCCGGTATTCCAGTTTGGTTTCCCAGCTGCCACCTCTAACTTCAGGAGTCACTTGTTCAAGGACAATAAATCTTAAATGCATATTTTCACATGTCAACAAGTGTTTATAAAAAGCGTTGCTTTCCTTGTGATTGCTGATGGCGTTCAGGTGTTCATACACCCTTCTTCTTAAAACCCGCTCGTTTTTTCTGACATAAAACCCTTTACATTCTTCACAAAACCCTAGGTAGACCACACCCTTCACCCCACAATTGTAATATTTCTGGGGTCTGTAGTTAAATTTCCTAGAAGGCAAATATAAGGTCCCCCCATTTAACATAGTATAACATTGTCTATAGTTCCCACAAGGAAAAGTTCCTAGTTTCTTCTTTGTCTTGTCATGTTTAATGTCTTGCTTAGCCTCAAGTAATTCCTTATGGTTCTTATTCCTTTTTCTAATAAAGTGAGGGCAAGGTGTGATGTAAGGTTTTGTGTCCTCATGTAAAGTGAGTAAGGGCCAATACCTTTGAATAACCTCTTCAAATTCATGTGAATTAGCTGCATATGTGTAAATAAAACTATTTCTAAGGTTGGAACTATCTTTTATTGTTTTTAAGTGAACCGTATTCGAAGCAGTTCCTAACGAGGGGGAGTATAATCTATTCCTCTCCATACTAACCTTATGAATCATTTTATTTATAAGGTCATTTGGATAGCCCTTTTCAAGAAAAAAGCCTTTTAAAATTTCAATCTCTTCACAAAAGGTCTCCAAAGTACTAGACATCCTTGATCCCTGTATTAACTGCCCTTTTACTATGCCTTTCTTTTGGCTGTAGGGATGGTTACTTTGAAAATGCAGAAATGAATTTGAATAAGTGTTCTTTCTAAATAATTTTGATTGAAAACAATGATTGATGTTATCTTTGTATAAAGTAACATCCAAATAATGTAATTCATTCCTGTCAATGTTGTGAGTGAATCTCAAGAAGGTTGTTGAGTTGTTAATGTAAGACAAAAACTCTAAAAGTTCCTGTTCACTGCCTTTCCATAGAATACATATGTTATCCAAAAACCTTCTGTAGTACAAAATCTCTTGAAACCAACTACTTGCAAATACATGTTCCTTTTCTCAATGGTACAAGACAATATTAGCATATAAAGAGGCACAGGGTGAGCCCATGGCCACCCCTTTCCTTTGACGATAAAATTCTCCATTAAAATAAATAAAATTGTTGTTGAGTACCATTTCCATGAGTTCCAAAAGAAGATTAGTAACTTTGGGACTAAAACCTACCTCTGCTGTCAGTGTGGCACCAAACCATTCCAAACACAATTGGTGTGGAATACTCGGAAAAAGTTCCACCACGTCCACTGTAACCATTAAGATATTTTCATCAAATGTTTTCTGATCAATTCCTTTTAGAAATTCCCAGGAGTCTTTACAAATATGTTGAATCCTAGAAACAGTTTTTTTAAGGAAAAGTCGATAAATTTAGCTAATGGTTCAGTTATACTTCCAGACCCAGTTACAACAGGTCTAAATTTTAGTGGGTCCAAGGTTTTGTGGGTTTTAGGGATACCAAAAATCTGTGCTATTTTTGGTTTAGCAACATATAAATAGTTGTATAGTTGCTCATTGATTGCTTTTTGTAACAAAAAATCATTAATTTGATAATTGATCTTAGCAAAAGCTATATTAATTTCATTCTTAGAAATAAGTTCATATTTTTGTGTATCCTGAAGCATAATATACATACTTGATTCATAGTCAACCGTATACATTATTACAGCTCCCCCCCCCTTATCTGGTTTCATTGTTCTAATGCCTTCTTTTTTAAATCGTTCTATGAGGGTTAATTCGTCCTTTGTAAGATTCATCACGGGTCTGGTGTAATTTCCCTGCCCTATACATCTAATGTCCCTTTCTACTAAAGTTTCAAATACTTTTAAAGAAGGGTGTGTAGGGGGGTTGAACGTGCTTTTCCTGGACAACTCCTTAATTGAGTGTTCCTGACCTTTAAAAAGTATGTTCAAGTTCATTTGCCTGACAAAAATCTTCAGATCAATTAAAAGGTTTGTAACTTGAAAAGGTTTTGCAGGAACAAAGTGGAAACCTTTAGAAAATAAATCAAAATGGTTATTTGTTATTTCACAGTCTGTGAAGTTGAAAATGGTAAAATTGTTCTTTTTATGTACAATTTGTTTTTCATTTGTAGTGACAGGAGGTTCATACCAGTTTAGAATAATGTTATTTAATCCTGCGGGTGATTCCAATTGTTCTGCTGGTAATTCCGTCCCTTCCCCCTTCTCGGGGGTTGCTGAAAATCCTGCACAGACTGTTTCCTATTTCTCTCTGCTATCGTTTCACTTCTCCTTAGTGTGTCAACACTCGCAGGCCCATAACTGTCAAATCTGTTCCTTACACCCCCATCTACAACAACCCCTTCATTGTTATTATTTTTCCATGCTTTGGTAACAGGTAGCGGAAAGGCCCTCCCTTCTTTGTATTCATTTAAATCCCACTCCAATTTCCTCATTTTCCGGTTCAAATCCCTCATACAATGTTGGTC